>NC_056732.1:950153660-950398660 GCF_019279795.1 Protopterus annectens
GGAACTGTTTGATAAGAGGGTGCAAGAAGACAGGTGGATCACTGTTGTAATGAGCCGAAATGGCTGAGGCATGTATCTTAATGGAAGAGAAGGACAGGCCTTTGTGGAGTAGATCTGCTAAGTAATCCAGGATTACAGGAAGGGAGGGCAGAGTTGTGCCCTCTACTTTAGAGAGACTCCAGGAGCAGTATATTTTCCACTTATCTGCGTAGGATTTCTTGTACTGGGTCTTCTGGCTTTAAGAATGACGTCCATCACCTGCTTGCTTAGGGTTGCTTGGGGAGGATTAAAGGGACAAGCCAGGCTGCAAGTTTTAGAGTTTGCAATTGCATATGCAAAATCTGTCCCTCTTGCTGAGAGAGCAGGGTAGGGTTCTGGTGTAGTTGCCAAGGTGGCACCAATGTCAGGCTGCGTAGGAGTGGCTACCAGTGCTGGCATGGCCAGTCCGGGGCAATCAGAATTGTCCTGGGTCTGTCCTGTCTTATCTTGAGTAATACTTTTGAGAGAAGGGGCAGAGGTGGGAATGCATAAATTGAGAGATTTACCCACTGAAAAGATTGGGCATCCACTTCCCAGGCCTTGCTTGTGAAGGTTCCAGGTGCAGAATTTGCTGAGCTGGTGGTTGTAGGGGGAGGCAAAGAGGTCCACCTCCGGGGTCCTCCATTTCTGAATCAGAAGGCTGAAGTTGCTTGGCTTTAATTGCCACTTGTGTGGGTCTAGGAGATTTCTGCTTAAGTCATCTGCCAGTGAGGTTTGTTTGCCTGGCAGGAATTCAGCTTGCAGATGGACTTGCATGTCCAAGGCTGTGATCCACAGGGCCATGGCTAACCTGCAGAGTGGGTAAGAATGGGTTCCCCCCTGCTTGCTGATGTACCACATAACTATGGCGTCTGTTTTTATTAGCAGTTGTCCTGGAGAGAGTAGGGATCTGAAAGCTGTCAATGCATTCTGCACAGCTAGCATCTCTTTTTGGTTGATGTGCAGATGAATTTGACTTGGGCTCCAGTGGCCCGGAATGCATTTGTCATCCATGTGTGGTCCCCAGGCATAGTCTGATGCATCTGTGGTTAGGGTCTGGGTGGCGTGGGGTTGAATAAAGAGCAGTCCCTGGTTGTGGTTGCATGCTGCTGACCACCAAAGTAACTCTGTCCTTGGACAAGGATTGGGAGGGTGGCCAAATGGTTACGGTGTTTGCCTTACAAACACAAGGTGCAGGGTTTGAGTCTGAAAAGGGATAATTAGCTAGACTTAAAATGGCTTGCAAGGGCAGTTAGCCTAGTACTAATCTGTGAACCTATGATAGGAATAACTGTTTCCAGGTCCTGAGAATGTAGGCACCAAAGACTTTTTAAGTACCATTTAAATTTCCTCATATGCAGTGTGGCACATGGAATTAGAAGTATGCATGAGGCAATGAACCCTAGGGCCTGCAGTATTTTCCTTGCAGATAGCTGGGTTCTGGTGGCCATTTAATTAAAATAGGCTGTCAGATAGACTTGTTTTTCTGAAGTGAGAAATGCCATCTGGGATGCTATGTTCAGGCTTGCTCACAAAAATACAATATTTCGACTGGGCACCAGTTTTGATTTCTTTTCGTTGATGGTGTATCCCAGGGATGTGAGAAGGTTTTTTTTACAAATGTCAGGTGCTGCAACAGCAATTCCTGACTGTCCAGTTGAATCAGGCAGTCGTCCAAGTATGGGTAAATTTGGATATTTCTTTGCCTGCAGTATGCAATGGCTGGAGTCAGACATTTTGTGAATACTCTGGGCACAGTGGATAAGCCAAAGGGAAGTGCAGAAAACTGATAACACATAGTTCCGGCCATGAAACTTACACATTTCTTGCATGACTCCCTTACAGGGATGTGCAGATAGGCTTCTTTTAGGTCTAGGGTGACTAGCCAGGCATCCCTGGCTAGCATCGGTAGAAGCTGTTGCAGGGTAAGCATTTTGAATTTTGGTACCACCAGAAAGGTGCTGAGAATTGTAAGATCCAGGATTGGGCGCCAAGAGCCCTCTTTTCTGCGTACCAGGAAAAGTTTGGAATAGAATCCTTGCCTATCTGTTCTGCTGGAACCGGCTGAATAGCCCTGATAGAGAGCAGGGATAGGACTTGGTTTTGTGCCTCTGCCCACTGGTTTGGAGAAAGGTCTGGGAACCCTTTTGGGGTTGGTAGAGAATGGAATTTGAATTTGTACCCATGGGATACAATGTTGAGGACCCTTCGGTCTTTTGTGATAGACATCCAGTTTTTTGCTTGAAGGGCAAGTTTGCCTCCTAGGGGCACACACAGTTGGACAGAGGTGGGGAATGGAGTAGAGAAGTCATTGTGAGTTCTTTCCGTAAGGAGGTGGCTTACCACTCCCTGTTTTGGGGGTGCGGGAACTCCATTGTTTAGATCTCTGCATACCCAGAGACTGTAGTCTAGGTGGTCTTTTTCCCCTGGGTCTAGTTTGAGATGGCTTGGAGGGGGCTGGAAAGGACCAGTTTTCTGAGGGGCAATGCCTACTGAATCTATGAGACTGTACTTGCAAGAATTCTTTAACTGTCCGCATAGATTTAGCTTTTTCTTCCATCTTTTTAAGAACCTCTTCTGCTTTGGTGCCAAATTGTCCTTGTTCAAAGGAGTGTCTAGTAACTTTGATTTGACATGGTCTGGCAAGGTCTGCTCCTTAAGCCATGCATGCCTTCTCAGTACAGAACCAGTGACTGCTTCCCTGCAAGATGCTTCTAGGGCATCAAAGCTACACTGCAATGTATGCTTGCTGACTTGGTTTGCAGAGTGCATACATTCCTGCAATTCTTTATGTTCTGCACAGTCTGTAAAGGTTGCTACTTTTTGCTTAATAAGTTCCATAATAATGTTGCTGGTACTTCAGCATATGAAACTGACAATTCAATGCCCTAATGGCAAGAGTTGCAGAGGTATATACTTTCTTACCCCAACTGTCCAAAGCTCTGGTATCCCTGTCCAAAGGGGTTGGATGCTTGGCTGTACTTGCCTTGATACCTTTAGTCCACTGGGAAATGATCTCTGGGTCAGCAGTAGGAGTCTTGAAAATAAATTTGTGACTGTCAGGTACTCTGTAGTACCTGTCTGGTTTCCTAGGGGCAGGGGGTAAAGTATCAGGAGTAAGACTGTATTCCATAAAGATATCATCATCAACTTCCAGGACTGGGGGTATTGCTAAGGGCCTGTGCTGTGGCAAATCAAGAAATTCTGAGAGTTTCTTTTTGGACTGAGGATAGTCTTGGTATTCCCAGTGGAAATGCTCTCTTAAAGCATGTAAGGTTTCACCAAAAGAAAAATCCTCTGGCGGAGAGGCAGAGGGAGTGGATTCCTCTGCATCTGAATCCTCATAAGCAGATAAAGGCATGTCTTCATAGTTAGATACCTCAGACTCATCAGACTCTTGGTCTGCTGAAGCTGCTAGGGACTGGTCTCTCTCTCTCTTAGCAGGGGAAGGCTGACTTCCCCTAATCAGTATAATAAGGTCTTCTGCCGTTCTAAGCATTTGTCGTTGTGGCAAGGGAGCAGGTGCATGCACTTTGGTCATCAGTTTTCTAGGCGTAGTGCGTACTCTTGGCCTTAGAAACGCAGTAGTTTTAGACAGAAATGAAGTTGTCGGTTTGAGTCAAACATCGGTAGTGCGAAGAACTGCCTCAGAAGCCGGTGCCTGCTCAGTGGCTCTGGACCCATCCAAGGTAGAGACATCCGCAGGCTCCATAGTCGAAGAAGAGTCTCACAGCATACTGGACTCCGAACGGGTCTCGGTAGAGGCCTGTAAAGCTACTGAAGCGGGCATCAGGGGCTGCAAAAGGACTTCACTGAGTACCGGCAAACTGGCGACTAGCTTAATAGAAGTGTCATCGGCAGCTTTGGACCTGTGCGTACCGTCTCTGTCTTTATCCTTACGTTTTCTCAGAATATCGGTAGTCAGATGGCTTACCGAAGCCATTTCGGAATACGGAAAGCTAAAGAATTTAGTGACAATGAGAGCCAAACGACTAATGGTTCGTGCGTTGAACAAGGCACAAAACCGACAGTGAGGTTCGTCGTGGTCTGGGCCTAAACAGTTGACGCAGTAAGAATAAAAATCTCAGTGTGGTATTTGCTTTCCGCAGGCAAGGCAACTGTTAACTCTTTCTGACATCGGTTAGAGCAAGAAAAAAAGGATCCCCAATGGGGTACTTAGCTTTAGAAGACTTCAGGATGATTAAATTCGTAAACGAAAACTCAGGTAGTGGCCGACCGGCACTTACGAACTGCTTCTGCTTCGGGCTCTTCGACAAGAAAGATTGATGTAATGGCAGTGGCTGCCTGTTTTTACACCCCTGATGACCTGACGTCAGTCCTGGAGCGACAGCATCCGACGCAGAAATACTAAGTCTCAGGTATTCGGGCCGACTGAGGGCTACCTGCAAGCAGATAACCCAAGTATGATGACTGCTTCAGTGAAACACGAAGAACATCTGGCAGCTGCTTCGAAGGATCCCTGAGTGAAACCCTGCAGCATGACAGTGAGGTTCCAAGGAGGGGGAGGGGTCCTTGATGGGAGGCCTCAACATGAAAATACCTTTCATAAAAGATATGCATAATCTAAAGGTGAACAGGGAATGAGACTGGCTAGCAGTATGAAAATTAGAAACTGCAGCTAATTGAAGCTTGATGGTAGAGAAGCTACTTCCTTAAACAGGGTACTAAGCAAAAGCAGAATATCAGAGACTGGTGCTGAGAAAGGGTCAGTATTCCTATTTGTAAACCAAACAGCAAATCTTTTCCACTTACTGGTGTAGAACTTTTAAGTAGAACCCTTTTGCAAGGCTAGAATTATGTTATGGACCAGAGAAGCAAGCCTGGACTGTCTTGCTAGGGTTGGAAGCAAAGAAACCAAGCGATCAGCCTGAGGGCGTGAAGAAGGTGCTGCATTCCTGATGAGTGAGAGAGAAGGTCCTGTCTTGGCTTCAGTATTCATGGAAGATATTTCAGATGAGACCAGAGGAAGGGAAACCAAACTGAATAAGGCCAGAAGGGGGCAATGAGGATGACTGAGGTCTTCAGCCTGTTTGCCTTCTGAAGAAATTTCAGAATCAGCAGGAGAGGGGGATAAACATACAGGAAACCTCGGGGCCAATCGTGGAGGGACTCCCCCAGAGGGGGGATCATAGCGAAGAATTTGCTGCATTTGTTGTTGAAGGGACAGGCAAAAAGGTCACAGCAAGGCTGACCCTAGCGATTGAAAATCATGCTTGCAACTGACTGATTGAGGGACCACTTGTGCGGAACCAGGACTGATCTGCTGAGTCTGTCAAGTCGCTGGCTTTCGCCGCAATGTGTATTGCAACCAGAAGGCAGTCCAAAGAGATTGCCTATTCCCACACTCTCATGGCCTCCCTGCACAAAGGGCATGAATGGGTTCTTCCTTGCTTGTTGATGTACCAAACTACAGACATGCTGTCGATGTGAACTGCAGCAGTCCTCAAGGGAAGAGCATCCTGAAAGGCTTGCAATGTTAGGAGAACTGCTCTCACCTCTAGATGCAACCTGGTCCCTTGGACTACCCTCCCATTGTAATGCCACCCCTCAAATAGAGAGCCATCCGTGGTCACTGTGGCTATTAGAGAGGAGATTAAAAACAGTCTGCCTAGAAAGAGACTGTCCAACTGAATCCAAAATCTGATGTGCTATTTGCAAATTGGAGTCAAGCTGATGGGAATGGATGGAGGCTGATAGAGAATGGACCACTGCACTGCCAATGTCCACTGAAGAATCCACACGAAGAATCTTGCTAGAGGAACTACCATAATTGTTGCTGAAATGGATTCTAGGACTTGTGAGACTAGCCATTCGGGGGGGACTGGTGGAATAACAATTCCCAGACTTGATTCCTCAGTGTTGTTATGTGGTGTACGGGAAGGGAAGCTATTCGATCCCTTATGTTCTGCTATGTTCCTATGAATTCCGGGTTCTGCACAGGAGTCAAATGGATTTGTTTAGGTTTATAGTGATGCCCAGAGAGTGTGAAAGTTGGATTATGTAATCTGTGGCTTGGATGAGCTGATGCCTTGTGGAGGCAGTAAGGAGCCAATAGACTAGGTATAGAAACACCAAGAAGCCTTTGAGTCTCATGTGAGCTGCTACGACCGCCATGCATTTGGTGAACAGCCGGGGAGTTGTGATGGCCACAAAGGGCAGTGCCTTGAACTGAAAATGACTGGATCTCAACAGAAAGTGCAGGTATCTTCCGGAGCTCCTATCTTTTTTGATGTGATAGTATGCATACTTGAGAATTACTCAGCACATCCAATTGTCCTTGTGCAACAATGGCAGAGTGGACTGATCTGTAACCATTCGGAACCTCGGACTTCTTTCTTTACACAACAACTCAACTTGCTTGGATCCAGTGGGTCTTAGGTCCCTGTCTTTTTCAGCACCAAAAAGAAGTGGAAGTAGGTTTTGAATCCTCTTTGTTTGGTTGGGAACTCTTGGATGACTCCTTTTTGCATCAGCTGCAGAATCTCCTGTGCTGCCTGCTCCCTCAAACTGGGTGGCACATCGGGGAGTTTCTTGTTGGTGTTTAGAAAGGGCAGGAAAAAAAAGGAATGTAGTAGTCTCTATATATTATGCTTAGTACCCAGGGATTTCGAGTCAAACAGGTCCAGGCTTCTGAGTGCAAAGTGAGTCTATCCCTGACTTCCTCCAGAGATGGACAGTTGGGCAGAACTTCAGGAGTGCTAATAGGGCTTGTTGGAAAAGGTGTCTCTGAAGCCCTGGTTTTGCAGACCCCTTCTGCCTCTAGGACGGTGCTTACCTATAAACCCTCCTCCTCTGCCTCTAGAGGATGGTTCCCTGGAAAGGCCCTTGGGATTTACGAAACTGCATTTTCTTGCCTCTGTCTTGGTTCCTGGAGAAGGACCTCTGAGGCACAGAAAATTTGATTCCTACATCAGAAAGGGTCTTCCCATCCTTTTCATAGCGGGCAAAAGTATCTCTAACCAATGGCTTAAATAGTGAACAGCTATCATAGGGGGCATTAACAAAGGACTCCCTAAAGGGCACCACAAAATCATGCAGCCTCATCCAGGCATGCCTCCTTAAGGAAAGTCCTGAACTGACAGCTCATGAGGTGCCTTCCATTGTATGGGAAATTAACTTAATTGAGGAATTGGTGAGAGATGATAGAGTGGTCAGCTTGGGAGAAAATGTCTTGAATTCCTCCACAGGCATAGACTCAGACCAAGAAACTGAAAGCTCCTTGATCAGATCTCTCTGCAACCAGTTAAAGTGAGCTAGGTAATTTAACGACCTCAGTGCAAAAGTGGCTGAGGCATAAACAACCTTTCCAATCCTGTACAATGCTCTAGACTCTTTGTTAGGTGGATGGACATTGGCAGTCTCTTCTCCCAGTTCTTTTTTAGTGGCTGCTGCTACCACGATGGCATCAACTACGGGACTCTTACTCCAATGTTTTCTGTCTGCTGGTGGAACCAGGAACCTATCAGGGGCTTGGGAATGGGCTTGATGGTGTCTTGTTCCTTACATGCCTGGTGGGAAAACAAATCAACAAGGTTGTCTGCCTGGGGGGGGGGGTCACGCAGGACGCAGATGGGCACACTCCAAACATCTCCAAGAGCAATGACTCTTCAGAAGACAAAGATTGGGCAGACCACCCACCCTTTCTGCTTCAAGATTTCCAAAATATTTCCAAAGGAGAAGTCCTCAGGTGGGGATTGGGAGGATCCTTCCCCCTCAAAGTAAGTGTCTTTGGTTAATGACTCCACTGGAGAGTCAATGTGCCTCCTTTTGCATATCTTCTTCCGGGGACCTTCCTCAGATGGGTACTCTGGGGAAGTATCGTAAGAAGGAGATCCCTCCTAGGCAGGGAGATCCTGGAAACTGCACGGGACAGGTTGACTCAGGACAGAACAAATGGGTTCATGGTCCTGACCAAATGGGGGTACAGGGGTGGATTGTGGGATATGTGGTGATGGATCTCCAACTTCAGAGAAAACCATCTCCACTACCTGAAATGGTGATGGACCCGGGAGAGGTCCTCTGTCTCTTCCGAAGCCGAAGCCACAGGGGGAAAGCAGCTAGGACTCGCACCAGATCCATGGCCTCCAGAAGGGATTAGACCCAGAACTATCATGGGCCAAGGTGCCTAAGGGAAGAGATGGCTCCGACAAAGATGGAGATGATCCCACTCTCTAGACCCAGAGCATACATGTCTGCTCAGATCCACTCTGCTCCAAGGGAATCAATGGCATAGAGGAAGGAAGCTTACCCTGCACCGAACCCAACACACATGGGAATCCCAAAACCTGCAGCTCTGAAACAGAAGGCTGGATCTGAAAAGAAGTCTTGATGGTATGGCCTAGACAGCTTACAGATCCGATAGGGAACAGAGTCGAGACCACTCCCATCTGGATCTGGACCTTGAGGAATCTCATCAGCATTCTGTCCATGCCCGCCTTGGGTCAGCTTCTAGAGGATCTGGAAGAAGCTGATGAGGGAGGTCGGGAGTGCTTGGACTTGGCTGAGTGGGCAGGAGACTTGCTCAGAGCTCTCTGATCCTGAGCCAGTGGTTCCAACACTGGAGCAGACAATGAAGGTGGTGAAAAAAATACACTTTCCCCTGGATCTGAGGATGCTGGTGGATTCGGCAGGGTAGACATTTTCTTCAGATCCGAGGGGGTCAGGTCCTAAGTTTTCTTGGACTTGGCCTTGGGTTCCAGAGTATCACTTGGGAAGGAAGGGAAAGACCTCTTTTTTGCTTCTTTTGCAGAGGAAGAAGCTGAAGCCAAAGAAGGGGTTTGAGTCTCAGGAGACAAAGATGGAAGAACACCTCTCAATATCAATTTATTACACCTGTCTGCAAGAGCCCGTGGACTGAAGGAAGCACAAACTACAGACCCTGGTTTGAGATGATATGCACCTAAGCAATACACGCATTCCTTGTGGGCATCCTGACTGGGGATGTTATGCCCACAAGAAGTGCAATGCTTGAAGCCGGGGAGGGTTTGTCAGACATAATAGAAACTGAAAGCCTGCTAAAAACGGGCACTTCAAGATGAAAAAGCTAAAAGCTACAAAAGGTATGTAATCTTAGAGTTTAAACTTTAAAGCTAAACTGTAACTTTAACTCTCTAACTTTTAATTACAAAAAAACTGCAAAACTGTTACGACTTAACTTTTTTTTTTTTGACAGGAAGAACAGAGAAAGATGCTCACATGCGCACACACACACACACACACACACACACACACACACACACACACACACACACACACACACACACAGAAAGAATTAACTATGATGAAAGGGAGGATCACTTACAGAACCAACAAGATTTGAAATCATCACGAGTCGTGAAATTACACAGAAAACAAGCACAGCTCAAGAGCACAGAGATCAGTGTCCAGACACAAGTGGCAAAAAAGATCTGAGGAGTCTGGGTGGGTGTAGTACATTATGGGTAAGAGGAAGGGGCTCGATAGTCAGATCCAAGTCTGGAGAATGTGCCCGAGTCGGATCAGAGACCCTATTGTGTGGAGGAATGAAGAAGAGAACATCAGATCATCTTTATTAAACCATCACTTACGACATAAGCAATCATACAATTAAACAAATGAAAACATATGACACCGACACAATCCTAGTTGCAAGTATTTCACATCACAAACCATACTGACATACTCCCAGTTGCAAGCATTATACATCACTTATAATCTACCCAATAATTTTCAGTCAAACATTACCTAGCTCATTTATGCCCTGCCTTCTTTTAAACCTCATTCCTCCCCCCTGTATGTATTGTTCCCACAATTCCCATTTTTTTCCTATGTAGTTTGCTCCTGTCCTTTTCTAAAGATCTTATTTCCAGTTGTTTTATCTTTGTTACTATATTCACTACTTCTAATATAGTTGGTTTAGACACTGATTTCCATTTTCTAGTAATTGCTTTTTTGACAGCCACCATAATTAGACACAGCAAGGCCTTACCATGTCAAGCAATTCTGATTCTGTATCACAGGTCAGAAAAATCATCTCCTTCGTCACACCAATCCACCCACCCAGCATCTCTGACAGTGCATGCCATAGGGAAATCTTAAAGTCTGCCAACCCACTGCACTCCCAGAAAACATGTTCCCAAATACCTCTTTCTTCCCCGTCACACCTCCAACATTTGCTGTTTGAGGACAAATTCTCTGAAGTCTAAATGGGGTATAAAATATCTATGCAAACATTTCCAAGCAAAAATCCTAAAGCTTCTAGATTTTATTGCATATTTGAGAGACATACATATATCCTCCCATTATTTATTTGTGAATTGCTTATCCAATCTCTCTTCCCAATACTTTCTAGCCTCCTCCTTATAGTTATCATGCAATATTTTATATGCTACACTAATTATACCTTTTTCGATGACAGCTTCTGCTCTAGATTCTACTTAAAAACTCTAAAAGTGCTGGTCTTTTCTTTAGTATCAACCTATTTCTTTCTTTTTGCCTGGACTCTGATATCGATCCTTGATAGGGAATGCAATCTCTAACCTGCAGTCCAAATAAACTATTGTCCTTTTCCCATTCTACTACCTTTCTCTCTCTAGTTATTTGCTCCCAATACCTTGGTTCCTTTGCCAATTTTCTCCAGTAAGTTCCAGTCCCCTCTTGCCTATTGTCTAGATCCCTAATTGCAGTCATACCTATCGGCATAATCTCCTTTCTCCATTCTTGTGTTGGCTTAGTTCTTAGAATACTTTCTGCTACTTTATGGATATAAAATTCTATATGATTATTGTTATCCTCCTTAAAGGCCTGCATCCAAAATTCTAGTCTCTCCTTGTTCCTTGAGCTTCTTCACTGTTTCATCATTATCTCTTCCCACTTTGAATTATAGTTTTCTGCTTGTACTATGTATAGGAGCCTTAACTGTGTAGCTCTGAAATACCCTTTCAATTTGGGTAATTCAAAACAATCACACATCTTGCTACAGAGTGTGATACACTCAAGGCAGAGGCCTGTATACCAAAAGGCACAATAACATGGCAAGACTGTTGTACTGGGGATGGTGCAATTACTATAATATTGAAGTAGCTGAGAAGCACTGGAAACATGAACCACAAAGGGCAGTAGAGAATGAAGTTTATATCACACAACATGGCCCATTACTAACAGTTCAAAAACAGATATGAGAAACCATATGCAGTTGTCCAGTAAAAAATACAAAAGTTGCATTGATCATTCAAATTGTTACATCCAGTGATTACCATGGCTTACATACAGAGAGCCACAAAAGTAATAAAATACCAGAATTTGCAGGTAGAAATGAGAGCAATGTTGAAGTGAGATACCCAGACAGTTCCAACAGTAGTAGGAGCAACAGGTCTAATAAAAAATAATTTACAGTTGCACTTAGATATCCTACCAATATATGCAACTCCACATGAACTGCAGGAGGATCCAGTTCCTGGCACACTGTGAGTACTATGAAGAGCACATTTGACTAACATTAAAGACTGAAACAATGCTAATTTCATGAATTTTAATTGCATCCTGACTTATGATTGTGATCCATTCCAGTCATGGTACTAGAAACCCAAAAAACTTGGAGAAATTAAACCAGAAGACTAAACGGACTATTATTGCCTCAGCTGAGCAGTCCATGCTCCATCTTAGGGCAGGTGTTGCAGACACCTGGGAATATCATTCCACAAGGTGGATGCTGAGGGAGCATTTCTCACAACCTCCCCATCAGCAGATCACAGCTGTGAGCTGGACCTTCCTCTCTAGTTGAGGGGGAGCTTGCAACTCATGGGGGAATTAGGTTGCTTCATAGGTGGCCATAACGAGGAGAATCTGACTTGCAATGGGTTTATAATTCTCTTACTTTCTAATTCTGCTCCTTTAATGTCTTGGGATCATGTTAGGGCCCCTCCTCTTATTGCTTATGATGGGTCTTAGTTCCCACTCAGAGAGACCTTCATTAGGTCTTGAGTTTTGCCTGTTGTTCCCTTACAGATGGCTAAGCTGACACATTAGCCCTCACAGCAATGCTCTACATCACAGTCTTCATTCGGGTAGTGTATGCAGTGCTGATATGGACCATGGTTCAAGGCAATCAGTAAATCACCCCCTATATAAATCAAATTTGTGGAACACATTTGGGTTTCACAGATGGGCTTATGAGGGTCCTAGTGGTCATTAGCTCAGTATACACTTATGAACCTATATGATAACTACATAAACTCCCTGAATATTTCAATCTTCTAAGCAATACCAACAGAAGCTCTTTCATGTCAAATTTAAGGATTCAGATCTAAACTGCACGAGCAACAGAAAAACTGGAAAGGTTGAAGTTGGGTGCTCTCTTTCTCTCTCTCTCAACCAAACAGATGACAGTGATGTAGGTTGGAGGCACATGTAACCTCTTAACATAGAAAGCTCAAAAAGATGACAAGCAGGAGATATCAACAGGGAAATCCCAGCATTTACACAATGCAATAAAAACAGTCTATCAGGTCTATGATAATTCTATGTCAATAGTGCTTGATTTGAGAGGTGACTATTAAAACTGCACAAGACAGAACAAGCAAGCAATGGTCACATAATCTCATTGACATTATTACTGTTATGGAGTTAAATGTGTTCTCATATGTTGATATGACAATACATGCATATACAAATGTTTTACAAATGTCTGTTTTACACTTTGTAATTTCCTTAGGAATACCTAACAGAGTGGTCCATATGTGAGTATGGCAGAGTTTCATGTAAAGAATTTTCACTTTGCAAACAAACTGTTCACAAGCCAGTTAGAGACAAATACTGAGCTGCTATGTTACAATTAGGAAGATTTGTGTCACAAGTGTACTTCACTTAGCATTCTGGCAAGGCTGTTGGATGTCTATGCAACATTTTAGGTATCCAGTGCAAACTGTACATATGATTTTAGTTTGATGAACAATACAAAGTCTAAGACAAGAAACAGCTACAAGTGGATCACCCTGACCACATGAAGAGAACAAAGACTCTACCTGGTCTCACTGATGTTAACTGCATCTTGCCCGGTCTACTGCAAATGATCTTATTTGCCACTGTTAGCCCAACATGATACAGGTACCTTACAAATCTTGATTTTAATGTTTTTGCAGGGGATTGTACAACCCTGCAACCCCCCTCCCAATGTGAGGGTTTTCCACCACATCACTGATCTTTAAATACACAATCTCTGAGGTTGCACTAACATAGAAAAAAATGGAATTAAGTAATTTCCCTTTTCTCTGAGCTGATGCAATCTCTGAGACTAGATATATTTATAGATCAGTGGTACTGAAAACACTACACCGGATGTGAAAGGGTGCAGTCACCCTTGTAAAACAAATAAAGGTACACATGCAAATAGACAAATTGTCTAATGAAGTAAAATTATCTACAAAACAGAGAAATTGTATTAGTTTAACGTGGCTTTGAGGTAAAAACTGAGATAGCAACTACTCCATTTGATTCTGTGAAATCAATATGCATTTACCTTGATTTACTAGATGTGATGCACATACTCTGTATCTTCTTGTTGATTAATGCATCGAAATAAAAACAGTCAGTTAAGAAAATATAGAGGTAGTAGATTATATAAAGACTTCCACAATTTTGGCAATGTGTTATTAATGTTTTTATGGATGTTACACCTAATGTTTATTGCAATATACAGTACTTACTGCATCTTGTGTCATTGCACCAATTCATAAATTTACTCCATTATTACTATTACATGTGCGGTGGTAGTGCTGCGGTGGCGTTGTCGCCTCACAGCAAGACGTTGTCCTGTTAGATTCTCAGCTAAAGTGTCTTCTGTGTGGAGACGTGCGTGAATGGGCATACCTTCGTTGAAGGTTGTACGTCAGGGCTGGCAACTCGGTACGTAAATATCTGCTGCCAATCATTAGCGGACCGGAGTTCTGCTGTGGCTACCCCTAACCGGGAATAGCCCAAAGATACAACAACTACTAATATTACATGTGTTTATACCTGCTTCCTACCAACCATCAGCCTTCTACCAGTCAAGTCAATCCATTCATTCCCTCTTACAGAGACAAATGATCAAGGGAGCTCATCATCCAGGCAGCCATAAAGGTTTTGTGCTTTAAGGTCCTCTCTCTCCTGGTGGCTGATGTGCACAGATGTACCGTGAGACCCTGATCTGTCTTTCCTTTGAGCATGTCCATCCATGTTTCTGAAAATGCTCCCCCCTGAAAGGCTACAGCACTACCACAGCTTGGCAGACTTGTTTCCAGCCTATGGGCAAACTATGCTGTTTCTTCACCAAAAGAATCGGTCTTCCAGTTAAGTGGACCCTCCCACCCCCACCACTCCTCCGGATGAGTGAGCCACCATCAGTTCACTCCTTCCCTCGGAGGTCAGCTCCTCCAGTGAATAGGTTAGTAATCAAGCCTGGGTCATAAAGGTCATAGTCATGACTTTACTACTTTATGCCACAGAGAGGGGTATTTATACCATAAAAACTGCAGAAATTTTATATATGTAACAAAGGTATGAAATTCTAATTAAATTGCACAAAAAATCCTTACAATTTTGTGTAAATTATTTCTGGTAAATGTCTGTTTACATATTTGTAATGTATACTGAGCAAAGATCAATTTTATGAGGATATCACAATTGTTTTTACTTCTATCCGGTTTCTGTTTACTGAAAATCTAAGTGTGTTCATCCACAAGGTAGGGGGGATTAGAAGATACATTTCTTATAACCCATAATTCCTAAACATCTAAGGATATTTATTTATTTATGATACCTGGGGATATCATAACAATACACAGGGTAAGAGACCCAGGAAAAAAGCTTCAACAATCATAGGCAGCATTTAAGACTTCAAAAGGCCCACAGTAGAAAACAGGCAATTTAAAATTATCAGTTTTCAAACAGAGAAAAGGTAAACATTTTCCTAAATCCATCTGTAATTTCATTGTGACAATGATCAATGCCTTCTGTCAAATTTGTAGAAGAGCACAAGATGGCATTTTCAGTACAAAAACCTTATAACATCTTTGTGCACGTTAACAAATCTGCAGAATGGCAGACTAGCGTAATGTTTTTAGTACGCCTCCCCTGCCACTCACTAAAACACGCACAAAATCAATTTATGATGTGTTGGTATACATTTATTACTAAGCCACTCTACATTATTAAGATTAACACACCAACCCATATATTCACACCTTGATATTTAACATGGTTTTCACATACAAAGGCAACCGCATGGAAAACAGAGACACTTTAAAACGTACTACTTTATGACTGCTCTTACCTTCAGTTGGGCATTATTTCTCATTTCACTGGTTATATGAAGTAAGCAGAGAACTGCATTCTTTGTAACTCCTTTTCCCATGAAAGATAATGCATTTCCTCCCCATTCAACATAAAAAGATGAGATGACCTGAGAAGAAAACATTTTCACAGCATGAGCCATCTTTACACTCATAAACAAAACATGATTAAACAGAAATATTTGTATGTGTATATTTAATGCTTCTTACTATTTTATTTACTTGTTCATTTTGAGAATGTAGGTTGAGAGAACCATAAGAGACCCCTTGTTAACTACAATCTAGTTACAGCAAACAAACCAAAACATGCAATAAATACCAAACAAAGTAGCGAGCACACCACAAACACATCAATCTATATACATCAACCGTAAAACCAAAAGTGCAAATGACAGAAAGACTACTAAGCCAGAGAAAGTGTTGTAGGACAGAAGAGTACAGCATTCGTAGGGCAGACAGTCATGATTTGACATGTTTTGTTCAAAAAAAAAAAAAAAAAAAAAAAAAAAAAAAACACTAAAGCTGAACTCAGAATGATATTAAAGAATAACAAATACTGAGTCCATTCTCTAAATAATTCAGAAGAATAAACACTGTAAGAAAACTACCTTGTTATCATCTGGAACATACAAGAGTCTAGAGCATTTGAGGTTTTGCTTACATTTTAGAGAAAGCATCCTTAGGATTGCTCAAGAGTGTTGAGTGCCTTAGGAAAAGCCAAGTATTAGTTTAAAGACAAGGATGTGTCAATGCCAAAGACTACTTTACACTAGAAAAAGAATTAGTGCATTAGAAGTTATAGATGTGGAATAAGAATGATGATGGAGAAGCAACATAAGCATTCTGCTCATGATAACAGATTACACTGTTTTCAATAAGTGCTACGGGAAGCTTTAGAAAACAAAAGTGAAACTAATTTTGCATACTTCAAATAAAAAATGGTTACATGAAAACAACTTACAACAAAAGACAGATAATTACATTGCCGGAGTGCTATAAGGAGTACTAGCTAATGATCAAAATTGTTCTACCAGAAATTGAACTGCAACATTCCTGCTTTGCAGCAGTGTTTTATTTTATACTTTTCCTACATTTGTTACCACACTCGAATACTACTGTATTAAAATAAAAGAAAAAAAACAGTTTGTCAACTTTGGATGTACACCATGTTTTAAGTATTTGGAAAACACTGTTAGCAAGTAAGGAAATGGTTATTATTGCACTTTTGCTTTCTCACAGTAAGACATGCCTCATCCTCATTGATATACAGAACACTGTGCGATATATAGGTTGACTGATACTCATGAAGCAGTGCTTCCCTACTGCCTTTATCATTAGCAAATCATATTGCTATTTTCCTCATCTGAATACTAACCTCCCATTCTGCAAATGAGGTACTGTGTCACTGCTGTGGAAACCAAAAAAAGGAGAGAAAGACTAAGAAACATCCTGTCAAGCACACAAAGAAATGAAATGTGCAAGAATTACTTTTGGAAAAAAGAAGTTATGTTCTTACCATAATGTTCCATCTGTGTTGTCAATCTTCATTCATTCTTGACAGTTGGGTTTCACGTTCCATCTTCTGAACCAACTCAAGTCACTATAACAAGCTTGCACCAGCCAGAAGCTCTTGAGCTAAGGCTACCCATAGTGCCTCTCTTCCCTTCCGTTCAGACTGAGTTCTGCCAACAGAAATAAAAAGCAGAAGTTTTGTCTGAGCAACTGTCCCACTACAGAACCAGGGCTAGTTCCAAACCTCCAAAAGGGTGTAGGAGAGTGGGATGTCAAAAATGAAGATCAACAACACAGATGGAACATTATGGTAAGAATATAACTTCTTTATCTGATGTTGTCAATGTTCATTCATTCATGACAGTTAGGACAGAGTCCCTAGCTACTTTATGTCCCAGGAGGCCCTATGGAATGATATTCCTGAGCACCATAGAGCCAAAGGATGCTCTTCCCCTGGAGACCATATCCAATTTGTAATAAGTGATAAAGGTGTGTGGGGTAGCGCAAGTAGCTGCTGCGCAAATGTCATCCATGGAGGCTCTAGAATGAATGGCCACCGAAGTGGAAACTGATCAGGTAGAATGGGCCTTGACTTTAGTTGATAGATTCATTTTATTTTGATGATAAAAAAGGTGATGCAATCTCTCAACCATTTCGATAAGGTGACTTTGGAAACTGGTTTGCCTAGTCGAGTACCTAAAAAAAGACAGGAACAGTTGGCCCGATTTCCTGAATGATTTTGTTCTAAGTAAAAACGCAATTGTCTGTGAACATCCAAGAAATGCGAACAATATTCTCCTTTGTTTGAAAAATTTGGGAAGAAAACTGGCAGGTCAATGGATTGGTTATTGTTCGAATCTGAGACAACTTTTGGTAGAAAAGAGGGTATAGTCTTAAGGGATACACTCTCTTTATAAGAAATGATGTATGGGTGCTTTACACACAATGCATGCAATTCTGACATTCTCCTTGCTGAAGTGATGGCTACCAGGAATAAGGTCTTCCAAGATAAAAATCTGATATCACAGGTGGCTGTTGGCTCAAAGGGCTGACAGATCAAAGTCTCTAAAAAATCGATAACCTTATTCAAAAACAAACTCAAAAATTATCTCAAAACACACTGGTTATGTCCTTGTTCTAACCCTGACTAGTGTCCTCTCTATTTCTTAGTTGCCTCCAATTTATAAATGTTTTTTTACTATCTACCCTCTCCATACCAGGAACAGTAAACTGTATAAACTGCTACTTACTGTGTCTTAATCCTGACAGTAATAAGATAATACTATCTGTATATAATACTTGTACTGCTCATGTCTGTAACTACTATTTACTAAAAGTTCTTTATGTGTATGTGTATTATGACCCTTAGAGCTTTTCTCCCCGGGCCTCTACTGAAAATGGACATATATCCAGTCGGACTATTCCGGTTAACAAATGTAAAATAAATAAATAAGACTAACATCAAATTCCAAGGTTCAATGGGCTCTTTAAAAGGTGGTTTCAAATGCACAACTCCCTTTAGGAAGGTTTTGCAAAGGCGGTGAGATATCAAGGAAAATTCATCAAAGGCATTATGGAAATTTGAAATAGCCGCTAACTCTGACAGTAGAAGCTGAGGCTCCCAATTGCAGTAAAGTTGATAAATATTCTAGCACCTTATTAATCGAGGCTGAAAAAGGGTCAACTCCTTCTCCTTGAGACCAGATGACAAATCTGCTCCATTTACTAAGATAAAGTTTCCTGGTGGACGGTTTATGGGAATTCAGAAGAATCTTTTGTACTGGGGAAGATAGATTACTCTGCCTGGCAACTACTGGAAGTGGAGATACCAAGCGGTCAGCTTGAGACTTTGTAGGTTGGGATGGACCAACCCCTGCGGATGAGACAGCAGTCATGGAGTTGGGTCCAGAGTCCACGGACGGTGAACTAGGTGAGGCCAGAGAAAGGGGGGACCAGACTTGATGGGGCCAATAAGGTGCAATGAGGATCACTTTGCATCTCAACCGCTGCGCTTTCTTTAAAAATTTTGGTATTACGGGAAAAGGAGGAAAGGCATAAATGAGTTCTGGGGGCCAGTCGTGAAAAAGAGCATCTCTCTGGAACTCCCCCAGATAGGGGGATTAGGGCAAAGTAGCTGCTGTATTTGTGGTTTGTGGGAGATGCAAACAGATTGCCGCAAGGCTGACCCTATCGACGAAAGATCTCCACTGCTACTATGGGATTGAGAGACCACTCGTGAGGCAGGAGAATGCATCTGCTCAGTTTGTCCGCAATAACGTTGGAAGTCCCCGGAATGTGTATTGATATCAGAAATCAGTTGGAGGCAATCGCCCATTGCCATACTCTCAGGGCTTCCCGACATAACGGATAAGATCTGGTTCCTCCCTGTTTGTTGATGTACCAGACGACCGACATGTTGTATGACTGGATAGCAATTGTCCCTGATGGAAGGGCAAATTGAAATGCCTGCAATGTTAAAAGCACCACCTTCAGTTCTAGGACATTGATATGCAAATTGGACTCTAAGGGGTGTGATTCCCCCCTGTACTGGTCCAGTAATCAAGGAGCCTCAATCCTCATCACTAGCACCAGTGAGGGACATACACATTGGAAGCATGACAAGTAAACACACAGTAAAGTACAATTTTTCTTAAGCGCACACAGAGATCAGTCAATCTGGGGTTGGTTTCTCCCTCTCTCTCTCCAGATCCACAAGACTCCTCAATGGCACCGCTATAGGGTTAACATCTCAGCTGAACAGTCCAGCCAAAACCTCCAGCACCCTTTCTGTCCAACCAATGCTTCGTGTCCCTGCACAAGTAGCTGACACATATACTTTGAGATTTGGTTTATATATACACACACACACTCACTCGCTGTCTTGAGAAAGGCTGGCACAGGTTTACTTGGTATGCCCCCTTTTGCCCAGACTAAAAAGTAGTTATCACTGCCACCAACCAGCTCTTTATCAGCTACTTCCCAAAGGGTGACCAATTCTACTGTGTGATGTTACTATTATCCAAATGGTAAGTGTGACCAAGTCCAAGGCTATTTAGGAGTGGCCTACACAGTGTCACCAGATACATATGTAAGTACTCTCAGAGCTTAAATATCTCTAAATAAACCAGCCGCAATTACACGGTTTAAATATATTTAATAATAAATAATAAAAGAACAAGTCAATACTCAATAACTGAACAAAATGACTACAGAGCTCAGAATCACAGGAAATATTTTAAAACAACATTGCAGGACAGTCTCAAATACAGAAAACATCTAAACTAACCTTTACTATATTCCTATCTATATCTAAGAGAGATTACTGTACCCTGGTTACTTACTATTAGCAAGGCAAGTGCTGATGAGAGGATGTTTCCAGGTCCAAAGACATTACAAAATGCATAGACTCACTCTCTGAGATAGTTCTTAAATTAATAATACACATTACTGCTGGGTTAGCTTGGATGACATCACTCTTTGCCGGCTACCTTCAGTTCCCAGGCTAACAGAAACTTAACATTTAACATTTCTCTGTGAAAAATACCTTTCTCTCAGATGTGCAGCTGCTACGAAGTCACAGAGCAATAAAAACACTTTACATTTAAAGCCTAGTAATTATTTCTGTTTCAAGACAATAGAAAAAACTCTAACTCTAGACATTGTGTCTGCTCAGAGCTGAAACAGAGATAACAGAATCGTAAAATAATTCCACTTATTTTCTTGAGGTTTTGCAAGTTAATTCTGTATGTTCCAGTTTCTACCATTAAAACATACATTTGCACAGGTATATAGTTTACATCCATTTCTGTTCTTTTCCAGTATGGTACACTGTAGTTACATTACTGAAGCTCAATACATAACATACAGTTCAACACACACTTCTGCGCCAGTAGTTTAATATCCACATAACATATACTTCTCTTATATTTGTAAGACAAGCCTATGGATCATATTAATATTCACAAATGACATATGATTATTTACAAAATTCCAGATAGCTGGGCTGGCAGTGTCACATTTCTATATAGTTATTTTCAAGTGACATAATTATTTACAAAATTCCAGCTAGCTGGGCTGGCAGCATTTCAGTTTGTCACAAGCGGGACCAAGTGATTTAGACTGTCTTTCCCTGAAAATGCCCCCATCCCACCCAATCAGGGATGCATGCTTGGTCACTACGGTCTTGGGCTGAGGGGGTGAAAAGGGGCAATTCCATAGCTCCTCTTCTAGCTTCATCCACCAGTTCAGTTCCTGCTTGCATCGATTTGTTATGCGGATTGGATAAGGCATTGGGTGTGTTAACAGAGACCACTGTGACACTAGGATCCACTGAAGCAGCCTCATGTGGGATCACGCCGGGGGAACTGGGGTGACTGTTGCTGCCATTGACCCTAATAGTTGCAAGACTATTTTAGAGAGAGAGTATCACTTGCAGCTGTGACCTTAATCTTTGTGGTCTGTGAAGAGGTAGAGCAACCATGCAGGATCTTGTGTCGAATGTTGCTCCTACAAATTCTATGCTTTGAGTGGGTGCCAGTTTTGACTTTTCTTTGGTTTATTGAAATCCTAAGAACTCTGCCAGCTTTAGATTGTAGTATAAGTCATGAAGCAGTAGATGCCTGGCGAGGGCGGGAAGAAGCCAATCGTCTAAATATGGAAACACCCGGAATCCTTCAAGCCTCAGATGAGCTGCTACCACTCCCATGCATTTGGTGAACACCTTGGGAACTGTGATGAGACCAAAGGGCAGTAAGCAAAACTGGTAATGACTGGTTCCCAGCTGGAAGTGGAGGTATCTTCTGGAGCGCTTGTCAATTTTTATCTGGTAATACGCATCCTGAAGATCTATCAAGCACATCCAATCATCTTTCACCAGACACCCGATGTTACCCACCTCTGGTAATTATTTTCTGCACCCAGGAATCTGATGTTATTGAGAGCCATGCTAAGTGGTGCAGCTTCTTCTATCCTTTTCCTTAGCCAAAAAATGGAACTCTCTTCCTCCTTCTCTAAGAATTTCTGAAAACTTTGATCACTTCAAAACCCAGCTCCATTCCTACCTCTCCAATAACAGGAAATGCAATTGCACTCTACCTACCTAATCCTGCCTAATGCATGCATACATCTATACACATAAAGTATCTTTCCACCTTACCCAATAGGAGATCAATCTTACTTACTGTTTTCTTACAAATGTGACTTTAATACCATTCTCAGATGATTTAAAACCTCAGTACTATGGTGACTCTGTACTACTGTTCTCTAATGTATAAACATGTAAATATGCATTGTATTTTATACTATGTTGTTATTTTACTTTACTTATGTTTAACTTTATAACATGTACTAATTGCTTAACTATTACAATGTCTACTATGTTTTATGGAGCTTTTCTCCCCGGGCCTCCACTGAAAACGGGCTCCTAGAGCCCAGTGGACCTCCCTGGTCATCAAACTGGAAATTAAATAAAATAATAAATGGAAGAATAAACTGAACCGTGACATCCAGAAATTTTGTCTGTCAGACAAACTTGCTCAAGATACTGAGGTCCAGAATTGGCCTCCAGAATTGGCACTGAAAAGAATCTTGAGTAAAATCTGGATCCTATTTGGTCTGGTGGGACTGTTTGGATGACTTTTTTTTGAGCAGCTTTGAATTTCTTAAGTTGCTGCATCCCTTTGACTGGGTGGAACATCGGGGATTGCCTTTGTGGCCTTGGATAAAGAGCGAAGGGGATATGGTAACCTCTGGTAATTATTTTCTGCACCCAAGTATCTGATGTTATTGAAAGCCAGGCTAAGTGGTGCAGAGAGAATCATCCCCGGACTGCCTCCAGAGGTAACCAATTGGGCCACTCCTCAGGAGAGGTGATAGGGTTGCCCAGAGAAAGAATCTCTGGAGACCTGCTTGCGCGGGCTCCCTCTGCCACGGGAGGAGCATCTTCCTGATGAGTTCTCCTCTCTGTCCCATGGAGAAAATTCGCTACGTGTGTCCTGAAAAGGCCATTGGAACTTTTTGAACTACATATTTCCACTCCTCTGATCCCTGGAATCGTTGAGGAGTGGTAAGACGCACACCCAAAGCAGAGAGGGTCTTTCCATCCTTTTCACACCTGTCTAATGTGCCTTTAACTTTTGGGCCAAACAAAGAAGCATCAACGGGAGCATTGACAAAGGAAGACTTGAAGGGGTCCGCGAAGTCACACAAGTGCATCCAGGTGTGACGTCTCATGACAATGCCTGAACCCACTGCTCTGGCCACCCCTTTGGTTGTATGTGCAATCAACCACATGGGCGAGTTAGAGATGGATTCTAGGGTCACAAGCTGGGAGGCAACCTTATCATGTACCTCATCAGACACTGCTCCTGCTAGGGTTCCTCACAGCTCAGTGATCAGGTCCATTTGAAGATGAGTGAAATGTGCCAAATAATTCAATGACCATATGGTAAAGGTCGTTGAAGCATAAACCCACTTCCCCAATCTGTCCAATGTCCAAGACTCCTGGTTTGTAGTATGGACAAGTAGGACTGTCCTCTGTGAGTTCCTTCTTTGTGGCCGCCGCCACCACCATAGCATCTACCGTTAAACCCTTGCACCAGTGGGCTTGATCCTCTGGGGGAGACCGAATTTTGCCAAGTCTCCAGGGAATTGGCTCAATAGTGTCAGGGGCCTTCCAATCATGCTGCAAGATGAGCCTGACTAACTCATCTTCAGGCAGAGTCACTCAGGAAGTAGAAGGTCGTGCATGGAAAGCCTACAAGAAGACAGACTCCTTGGAGGAAGAGTTGTTAAGCTTCCAGTCATCTCTCTGCTTTAAGATTTCAGGGGGTGACAGAGGGAATCCTTACTCTTCATCGTAATCTGTATCCTCAGTGAGCGATTCTTCTGGAGAATCAACGTGCTTCCCCTTGCACAATCTCTTATGGGGTGGGTCATCAGGTGGGAGGTCTGAGGAGAACTCCAAAGAGAGGGCACCCTGCAGTAGGGTGTCTTGCTGCTCCCGTGCCCGCTGCTCCAATGTAACAGACTGCTACAGCTGTGAGCCAGAGGATACACAGATGTGACATTCCAATGGAGTGGGTGTCAACTGTGAGCCTGCTGAGGCGAGTGCTCTCTCCATAATATAAAAGGCAGGCCCACCTGAAGAGAGATGGGAGCCTTTAACCAAGAAAGACAACCTCGAAACTGGGGTCACACCCCGCTCGAATGAGCCTACCTCCAGAGAAGGAGCCATGAGAGAACTCGGAACTATCAAAGCAAATGGAACCGTAGACGGAGCCATGGAAAAACATGGTGCCATAGTAGGGATTCTGAAGCCGGAAGCCAAGCCACGGTCCCATGTGTGGGTTGGCTCTGACTGAGCTGAGGTCCACAGAGTGAGTTCCAGCAGTAATGTGAGATCCACCATTGGTACCGAAGAAGTTGGCACTGGGAGAGGCTTCGGCATTGAGGGCTCCAAATCTTGCGGGGAGGTTGAAAGAGGAAGATAAGTTGGAGTACTTGGAGAAAACACCTCGGATCCAGATGGGAGGGTGGTCCTAGACAGGGTTGGAATACCTCTGGACACCAACAGCTGATCGACCAATCTAACTACATCAAGCTCTGAAAGGCTCCTGGTGGAGGGAACAGACATCCCGATGGAGACTCTGGACGTTCAAATAAAATGACTGAGCTGCTGCCCAACAAAGCGGTCAATAGATGGGGAATATTAAGTCCTGGCAATGGATTCGACCTTCTGCACAGAGGTTGATTGACCAAAAGCTTGTGTTGGGGGGGAAGTGACCTGTTTTACAAGGGAAACTATTGTTGGTACCAAGAGGGTCTTAGATACCACTGAAGGAGTTGGTACCGTGGTAACTTTCGTCGGTTCCATAAGAATAGACGGCACCATGGAAGAAGTTGTAGACTCCAATGAAGAGATGGCAGTCGGTGACAATTTGGATTGTTTAGACCGGTTCCATGGAAAAGTACAGTTTTGTACCTACCATAAATGTAGATGTTCGAAGATCCACATTGCTGCAGTCATAACACTTGGGTAGTCCGCTGTCCCAGTCGGCCCGAATACCAAAGTATTAGGCTGGCGTCGGTCAGAGGCGCATTAGACTGACGTCAGTACGTCAGAGTACAAATGCGCATGACCGACGCCATTTTCTCAGTCTTTTCTTGCCCCAGATGTCAGAAGACCCTAAAAAGATAAGGCCAAACCAAAAACCAACAACACACCAAACTCCCCTTTACCAAATACATATACAATATATACAAAACAAGAAAGGTACAGCCATCTCACCCACACCACCACCCCCAAACACAGAGGGGAAGGAGGGAGGGAAAATTGGACTGCAGCAATGTGGATCTTCGAACATCTACATTTATGGTAGGTACAAAACTGTACTATGTTCTTCATCTCACATTGCTGCAGTCATAACACTTGGGTAGAATCCCAAAGCAGAGGTAAGGGAGGATGGCAAAATCACAAAGAAGCAGGAGCTGACAACATGCCCTGCAAAATAGCAGTGGCAAAACCAGCCCTAGATTTAGAGTATAGAGGAAGGTGGTAATGCTTAGAGAATGTATGCACTGAACTCCAAGTAGCTGCCTCTAAAATATCCTTAGTTGCCACCCCCCTTAGAAATGCTGTAGAAGTGGCAGTAGCCCTAGTGGAATGAGGCCTAATCCCAGCAGGAATCTCTTTGCCATGATGGGAGTAACAGAAAGCAATGCAAAACCCAATCCACTTAGAAATAGTTTGTTTTGACACAGGCTTGCCCTGAGAACACAAAGCAAAAGAGACAAACAACTGCTGAGACTGTCTGAAATCCTTAGTCCTGCTTAAATAATAACGCAACTGCCTGTGTACATCTAAAGTATGCAAAATCTTTTCTCCCTTATTTTGGGGATCTGCATAAAAAGTAGGCAAATGAATAGTCTGGTTTAAAGCCACACTAGAAACCACTTTAGGCATAAAGGAAGGATTAGTACGTAAAGATACTCTATCCTTATGGAAAATTAAGAAAGGCTCAACTGCCATAAGGGCCTGCAATTCAGACACCCTTCTTGCAGAAGTAATGGCTAACAAAAATGCAGTCTTCCATGACAAATATTTCATTTCAGCAGTAGCTGCAGGCTCAAAAGGTTGTAGAGTGAGTTTCTCCAACACAAAATTGAGGTCCCAAGCAGGAGTAGGAGCTCTACGTGGGGGTCTTATATTCTTTGCCCCTCTAAGAAATTGCTTGAACAAAGGATGAGAAAACAATGGTGGGTCACAATCATAGTGAGCTGAAATTGCTGCAGCATGAATCTTGATGGAAGAGAAAGACAAACCTTTGTCCAATAATTCAGTAAGATATTGAAGAGCCACACTCAAATTTGGCTCAGAAACATCCAAATCCTTTGCTGCACACCAAAATAAAAATCTCTTCCATTTTCCTGCGTACACTTTCCTTGTACTAGGCCGTCTGGCTTCCATAATCACCTTCAAAACCTGTTGAGGAAGCTGAGACCTGTTATGGCTTAAAACAGAATATGCCAGGCTGTTAGATGAAGAGAGTGAAGCTTGACATTGAGTAGATGCCCGTCCTTCTGAGACAATAGGTGTGGAATCAAAGGTAAGGGCCAAGGAGGCTTCCTTACCAGACTCCTCAGCAATGGGTACCAATGCTGCCGAGGCCAATCTGGAGCTATTAAAATCATCCTTGGCTTGTCTTGTCTGACCTTCAGGAGTACCTTTGGAAGGAGAGGCAGAGGTGGAAAGGCATACACATGAAGATTTTTCCAACTGAAAGAAAGAGCATCCACTTTCCAGGCTGTGTGATGAAACCTTTTCGTGCAAAACTTTGGCAGCTGGTGGTTTAGTGGAGAAGCGAACAGATCTATGTCTGGAGTTCCCAGGACACTGTCAATGTCTGAAATACATGAAGATCCAGTTTCCACTCGTGGGGATCCATGATTTGCCTGCTTAACACATCTGCTAAGGAGTTCTGTGCTCCTGGCAGAAACCTTGCTTGAAGATTTAGTTGCAAACTGAGAGCAGTCTCCCACAAAATCATTGCTTGCCTGCATAGAGGATAAGAATGTGTTCCCCTTGCTTGTTGATGTACCACATGACAGTTGTGTTGTCTGTCAGAATCAACACCTGTCCTGGAAGAAGTAAATCCTTGAAAGCCATTAATGCAAACTGGACTGCTAACATCTCCTTCATGTTGATATGTAGATGCTGTAGTCTGGCAGGCCACTTGTCTTGTATCCACTTTCCATTCAGATGAGCTCCCCAAGCTGTGTCTGAGGCATCCGTCGTTAAAATCTGACTCGCCTCTGGCCGGGTCACAGAGAGTCCCTTGTTTAGGTGACATTCCTGAGCCCACCACAAAAATTCCTTTTGAATGCAAGGTATTATTGGAATGACAGTGTCCAAATCCTGGCAGTGCTGTGTCCATAAGTTTTGAGATACCATTGCAGCTTCCTCATATGCAGTTTGGCATTGGGAAGCACCAGAATACAAGATGCCATGAACCCTAAGGCTTGAAGGACTGTCCTTGCAGTCAGCCCGGACTGATGAGATAGTTGATGGAAGTAAAGAGAAAGATTCTTTTGTTTGTCCGGGGTTAAAAAGGCCATCTGGGTTGCTGTATTCAGTCTCACACCCAGAAAGCACATTTCTTGAGAGGGTACTAGACTGGACTTTATTTCGTTCACAGAATACCCTAGGCATCTTAGCACTGCTATCACATATTCCAAATGCTGAAGAAGAACATCCCTTTCTTGAGCCAGAATCAGGCAGTCGTCCAAATAAGGATAGATTTGTATTCCTTTTAGCCTGAAAAAAGCTATCACTGGAGCCAGAACTTTTGTGAATACTCTGGGCGCAGTAGATAAGCCAAAGGGCAATGCAGAGAACTGATAATGAAAATTTCCAGCTCGAAAACGCAGATACTTCCTGCAAACCAGTCTGATAGGAACATGAAGGTAAGCTTCCTTGAGATCCAGAGTTACCATCCAGTGATCTTTGCCCAGCAGAGGTAAAAGCTGTTGTAACGTCAACATTTTGAACTTGGGAATGTCCAGATAAGTGTTGAGGATAGATAAATCCAAAATTGGTCTCCATGTGTTCCCCTTTTTTGGTACTAGGAACAGGCGTGAATAAAATCCTAGGCCCCTTTCTGGCACAGGCACCGGTTGAATGGCCCCTATTTGGAGCAACAGAGAAATTTGTTTGTGCGCCTCTTTTCTTTGTTGAGGAGGAATGTCTGGTATGCCTTTGAAAGGAGGCAAGGTATGAAAATAAAACCTGTAACCGTGGTAAATGACATCCAATACCCATCTGTCTTGGGTAATTAAACTCCAGTTTTCTCTGAAAATTGCCAACCTTCCTCCCAAAGGTGCTGCCAGCCGAGAAGAATCTGGCAGCTGAAAAGGCAGGTCATTGGGTCTGTTTACGAAAGGACTGACCCCTGCCCTCACCAGAAGACTGAGCAGGAGAACTCCCTGTTCTAGGCCTAAAAGAACCCTGAGCTCTGCCCCTCCCACGTCTAGACCTACCCCTAGACTGGGAATCATAAGCAGGATATGTCCACCCCTTAGTAGGCCAATTTCTACTAAACTTTGGAGGCTGAACCTGCAAAAAATCTTTAACAGTCTGCATAGACTTAGCCTTGTCTTCCATTTTCTTTAGAACTGCTTCCACAGGCGAACCGAACAACACATCAGATTGTAAAGGAGCATCTAAAATCCTTGTCTTAACATGCTCAGCCAAATTCTGATCCCTCAGCCAGGCGTGCCTTCGAAGAACAGAACCTGTAGCAGCCACCCTCGAAGAGGCCTGTACAGCATCAAAACCACATTGCAAAGAATGCTTACCCACCTGTTCAGAAACATGAACCAAATCCTGCAACTCTTTACACTCAATACCTTCAGCCAAAGCATCTACCTTAGACTTTAATTGTGAAAGGAGATAATTTTGGTATTTCAACATGTGAAACTGGCAATTCAAAGCCCTCATGGCTAAAGTGGAAGAAGTATACACTTTCTTACCCCATCTATCCAAAGCCCTTGCCTCTTTATCTGGAGGAACAGGATTGTTAACAACAGAAGCTTTAACACCTTTAGGCCCCTGAGAAACAGTTTCTGGGTCTGCCCTAGGACTCTTAAAAAGATACTTATGAGCCTCAGGCACCCTATAATATCTATCCGGTTTAACTGGAGCAGGGGGCAAAGAATCTGGATTCAGAGAAGCCTCTGCAAAACATCTTCCACCACATTCAGAACAGGAGGAATAGCTAAAGGCCTATGCTGAGGTAGAAATAAAAATTCTCTAAGCCTTTTCCTGGAATCAGAGAAATCCTGGCCTTCCCATTTAAAATGCTCCCGCATAGAATGAAGAGTCTCTGAAAAAGAAAAATCCTCAGGAGGAGAAGCAGAAGGAGTAGAATCATCTACATCAGAATCAGAGTAAGGAGAATACTCCTGCAAGTCTTCAGCCGAAGACTCAAGCATCGAATACTGCTCAAAACTTCCAAGCTCAGGTTCCACCCTAGGCCTCTTATCAGGAGGGGGCATAGAACCTCTAATCATTGTAATTAAATCTTCTGCCATCTTAAGCATATGCTTCTTAGGTACAGACCCTGAAGAACTAGGGGTAACACCTGAAACAGAACCTGGCCTGCCCCTGGGAGAAGCCTTGGAAACAGCATGGGAGGGCCTAACTACCTTAGGAAGGGAGGGAAGAACAGCTACCTGAGAAGCCCCTTCCGCCTGGCCTACCTCCTGAGAGGTCACATCTTGCAGCAATAAAGTCTCTCCCTGGGATGCTAAAGAGATTTCTGGCTGAACCTGTGGCTCCACCGAGCCCTCTAAAGAACCGACGTCCGGTACGGACGGTTCTTCCAGCCTAGGCTTAGCGGTTTTGTCCTTGCGCTTTTTTGACGAAGCGGGCGTCGGAGCATCCGACGGCATTTTATAATTACACCGCTTCCCAAAAACTAACCTGGCACAATCTAATCTTCTCTTAATAGTGCGTTTGTTAAACCTAGCAGAAGAGCGACAGCCAACAACGTCGTGCTCAGGCCCTAAGCAAGGTATACACAAGGTATGGTAATCCCTATGAGGTATCTGTTTCCCACAAGAAATACAGTTATTCACTTTTTCTGACATCCGGTAAAATACTGAGGCAAGAAAAAACCAAAATATTCCCCAACGGGGTACTTAGCCAACTTGGATTCGGTCTGAAACTCCGACTTCGGAAAATCTCAGAACGCCAACCTGCACTCGCAAAACTGCTTCTGCATCGGACCACGTGGCAAAAAAGACTGAGAAAATGGCGTCGGTCATGCGCATTTGTACTTTGACGTACTGACGTCAGTCTAATGCGCCTCTGACCGACGCCAGCCTAATACTTTGGTATTCGGGCCGACTGGGACAGCGGACTACCCAAGTGTTATGACTGCAGCAATGTGAGATGAAGAACATCATGGCCTTTGGATGATTTTGATTCTTCAGACTGAGGAGATGCTGGGACTGAGTGGCTCCTCTTTTTGCTTCTTTTTTGGGAGATTTTGACACCTGTGCCTCAGACAAAGCCTCTGAAAAGGGTTTTTTTTTAACAACCCCTTGAGGGTCAATCTGTTGCAAAGCTCTGCAAGGGTCCAGCCACTAAAATCCTTACAGAGTTCGCACGGAGGCAGAATTTCCAAGTGTGGCACCCCCAAACAATAAACGCAAGAAAGATGCCCATCGGAGTTGGGCATCTTTCTGCCACATTTCTCACATTGCTTAAAGCTAGTTGTACCTTTCCGTTTCTCAGCCATTGCTAGATGAATTATAAAATGTAATAAACAGTTGTTCATGCGATTACACACACACAACAGTGAAAATCAAGGGAAGTTAAACAGTTTTTTTTTTTATAAGCATTCCAAGAATGGTAGCAAGAGAAATACTCAAAAGGGGTAAAGAAGAAAGGGAAAAAGGGAAAAAACTACCAACAATGGTATTTAAGAGTTACCAGAGGGAAGGGAGGGGCCTATACCAGCTATGGGAATGAAGAAATACCAAACAGGTAAAAACAGCACTCACACACAGATAGTCACTAATTAGGTAACAGAAATATAAAATGACCAAGAAATATTAGAGAGAGGAGGTGTGTAGAAGAAAGAAAAAAATATTGAAAAATAAAGCACTTAGCTTGAGAGCACGGCTTGATGCGTCCTGAAAATCTATTCTGCAAACGAGATCGGAAGGGAAACGAAGAGAGGCACCATGGATAGACTTAGCTCGAGAGTTTCTGGCTGGCACAAGCTTTTTACAATGGCCGAGTCGGTTCCAAAGACAGAACCGAAACCTAACTGTCAGGAATGAATGAAGATTGACAACATCATATCAATGCGTTATGCAATGCAATGTACAATCAAATACAGGAAAAGTACAGCTGTATTTTTCTAACCATGTTCAGCTGTCTATTGCTTGTCTTCCCCTTCCCTACATGAATTCCACACCCTCTCAACTTTCTGCTCTAATTTCCTCTCATTTCAGCAACATTCCCATCCCTGTCTCTTGCCAATTCCAAATTGTATCGGCCACTCCAACTTTCCCTCCATACGTCCCTTCATTCTACTTCAGAACAATCACATCCAAGGGAGCCACACTCTGCTTGAACAGATTAAACTTGAAAGCCACCAGGTACAGACAACCTTGAACCATGGTTTATTTTTCACAGCAGAAAAAACATCATAAGTCCATTGGATCTACAACCTGTGTATTACACTTAATATCATGCCTAATATATGTGAAATGCCTCATAAAACCTCTGCCTAAGAAACCCAATCCCTCCAAGCCATCAGACTTTTGGCCCACTTCTTTTCTCCCTACCCAAGGAAAGATTCTGAAAAAAATTAATTTACTTGAAACTCACTCAAAACCCTAACCAATACCACCTTTTCTCTCAAAAGCACCATGACTTTTGGTATGGCTGCTGTACAGCCACATCTATCTGGACACTCAATGGCAAAATTCTTCTTGGAATGGACAAAGGCCCAATTATTGTAGCTACATTTATTGATCTCACCACAGCGTTTGGTCTAGTCAATCACTCAATTCACCTAGCACTAGATCGTCACCTTTAAATATGCATTAGTGATGACACACTACCCTAATTCAAAAAATACCTAATAGCCACTTCTCAGTGAATTTCAGTTCACCTACCTCTACATCAATCCCTCTGTAAATATTTGCCCCCAAGGAGCAACTCCTGGCATATCTCTTCTTTCCTATCTACATTAACAAACTTCCTTTCGACTTGCCCCATTTTTCGCTATAGGTTCATAGGTTGGTACGAGGCAATCAGCCCTAGGGCCTATACAAGCCTAGCCATAACAATTCCCTAGCTATTTCTTCCCACACTATTTACTTCTCTGGACCCCTGTCTAGCAGGGCGACTGACGTGATCCCTGGGGTGAATTTCCTTTCTCCCATCCAATCGTCAAGATTTCTTTTGAAGAGGGCCAAGGAGGCGCTCTGCTTGACATGTATGGGCAGTCTATTCCAGAGTCTGGGGAGTCTCTGGGTCAGAACCCTATCCCTCCAGTATGTTTTATTTATTGTGATGACAAGGTTTAGATCCCTGCAGCGTGTGACTCTGAGGGATTAGGATTTCTTTAAGTGTAGCATGTCCAACAGCTCTGGGTTTGACATGGCTTTGTATGTTAAGCAGAGATCGCCTCAGAGTAGACGATATGCAACCGAAAATAGCTGGAGTTTTTTAAGGCGGTCAGCATAGGGCAACTGCTTTAGGCCTGTGATTCTTTTAGTGAGGTACTTCTGCAGCCTTTCCAGTTGTTGCAGATGTCTTGAGAGGTACATACCAAATGGGGCGTTGTATTCTATAATGGGTCTAATGAGGGATGAGTACAGTGGGACAATGACCTCCTTTTTTCTGGATGAAAAGCCCTTAGTGATGATGTGTGCCACATAGAAGGATTTCCTGACTGTTGTGGCGATGTGGTTATTGAAGGTGAGACCACTGTCCACCTGTGTCCCTAAGTCTCTTATCACACTTTCGGTGTTTAGTGTACTGCCACCTATGTGGTAATTCAAGGGTACATGTTTTTTTCCCAAAGGGGATAACTATACATTTCTTGGCATCGAGCTTGAGCCCATGGCTCTGGCACCAAGCATCTGTTTCTGTAAGGCCCTTTTGTAGAGTATCCACATAATTTGGGGATTCAATAATGGCTCCCAGTTTGCAGTAATCTGCAAACTTTGTTAGCCAGAGTTCCTTAGTGTTGGCCTGTACTTCAGAGAAGTAGATGCCAAACAAGAGTGGTCCCAGGACTGAACCCTGAGGTACTCCACTTGTCAAATGTCTGGAGCTGGATATGGAGTCAGCTACATTTACAGTGTGGGTTCTGTCAGTAAGCCAGTTGGCAATCCATCGAGTGACGTAGGGATTAATGCCCAGCTTAGTAAGTTTATCTAGGATTCCATGGTGATGACATGGTCCTATTCTGCTCCAACCACTTGTCTCTTCTCTTGAACTTGAACTCCGGGTTGATTTTCCTGTCCTTATTCAATGGGCCAGTGATAAACAATTATTCCTAAACTCCTCTAAAACAAAAGCAATACTTTTTGGCACTAGGCAAAAGTACACTTCTGCCACCAATTCAAAACCTGAATCATCTTAACACTTTTGAAAATGTCACTTGATTCAAATACAATTAAATACCATGGGGGTTTGGTTGGACCCCTTCCTAAATTTTCAATTTCATCTGGACTACACACACAAACACACAAATCAAATTTCTCATATTCTGAACTAATAGAATCTCCTCTTTTCTATCCAGACCCTAGAGAAATGCCATTGGTCTCCTCCTAATTCCTGCAGCGTCTAAAAGAAATGTAAAAACATTTAGTCCATCTCAAACACCATTTGCAGATTCATTAATCTCTCCCCAAGAAATGAACACCACAGCAAAACCATTGAAAAAAAGTTAACTGCCTACCTTGAGATAGCATGCTGACTTTTTACTTGCCCCTCAACTATTTAAATGTATCAAGAATGATACCCCCATCAGCCTCCAGACTATTCAAAGATGTAGCAACTATATAACCTTTGAAGTCTTAGCCACTCTGCTGCAAACCCCCTCCAGATCTCCCCCCTAAACTAGGCTTCATTGCACAGACCATGCCTACTCAGTCATTGGTTCCAAACTGTGGGAATCTATTCTTTTCTTACAGATCATTCCTTTTACATAATTTTTTGATCAGAAATAGCATATTTCAAGGCTCTAGGAAAATGCAACTGCTATCTCTCTGGTCATATAACTTAACCTCTACTTCTTAACCTTCTTCCCTCTACATATCTTGCTCTGACACTGCTTTTGACTGTGATTCTTAAAGCTTCCCAACTTTGATTTCCACTTCGTATATAATGCATGCATATATTATGCTTTGCCACTCATTCTGTATTTAATGTCATTTATCTATTGCCTTTACCCCCCCCAAGCCAACTATGTGATATTTACTTTGTATACAAGTTGCGAATATTGCATGTTGTCATTCACTCTGTATATAATGTCATGTAACTATTGTGTTTACCCCAGGCCAAGACTACAGTAGGTCCAATGGTATGAGTGTTTTATACCGGTTAATGAATTTAAAATAAAATCAAATCTGCTTGCAGCTGCTGAACACTTGACTGTGTTTTCCAGAAACTTCCTTCCAAAATTGCTTTATGCATCTACAAATTTCACTAATCTACAAATTATACTAATGGACAAGCTTGAACAGTGCTATAATAAAATAAGTAAATTTGCATCCAGTCTCTCAAACCAAACCCATCACAGTATTCTACTACACAGAACGAACTTGGTAGAATTACCACACCATATATCATATAAACAGTGCATAATGGCACATAAAATTCTACAACATCCCTCAAACATCCCAGCAATTATTAATATAATAAATCTTTTACAAACCCAAATGGAGTCCTGGTTCAAAGGACCAACACCTAATAGAATCCTAAATATCCAGCAAATTACATGGGGACTCCTTACTTTCAGTAAGCACAACAAAACTATGGAAGAACACTTTCTTCACCAACAAACAAATAACCTCCTTACTTTTAAGACTGTCAAACTACATCTAAATCATACTAGCATCTGCAATTTTCTGAATCTCCAGGATAAAAATGCCTGACTACACAACATTTGCTATTTTTATTTACTAAACTATTTCTTTACAACTAGATTTTGTAGGTTCACAGGTGTATATTAGTCTAACAACCACTAGGATCTTTTTAAGCCTAGCCAAGCATCCCAAAACTTTGACAAGGACTGGCACCCTTTATAACTGCAAGCAGAGGCTTGGGAGATGAAACATTTACAGAGTGTCTGTGTCCATGAGAGACAAAGGTGCTAAACCAAGGATGAATTTCCTGTTCTCCATCCCACTGTCCAAGTTACACTTGAATAGGGTTACAGAGGAACTCTGTTTCACATGGATGGGGAACCTCTTCCTGATAACAGGTAGTCTCTGGGATACATACCTGTCCTCTCTAGCAGGTTCTAGTTATATTATAGGCAAGGTTTAATTCTTTAGAAAGGATAATTTTGGTGCAGTTTGTTTTGTTGATACGGAGGATGTTCATCTGGGTGGGTTCCAACAATACGCTGTATGCCAGGCACAGATCTACACTCAATAGCCTGTATGAGGCAGAATACAGGGGTACAGCTTTTAGTTGGCCTGTATAGGACATGTTACTTATGCCCTGTATTCCTTTAGTGAAGAATCTCTGTGGGTGTTCTACCTGTTGGATTTGCCTGGTTAGATATATATCAAAGGGGATCACTAAACTTCGTGATATGTCTGGTGATTGCTGAATATAGTGGAACAATTACCTCCTTGGACCTGGATGCCATATCTTTGTTTCTAAGTTGCACAACATATAATAATTTCCTGACTACTGTAGACATGTGGTCAATACCTAGATCACTGCCTACGTGTCCCTTCACTGCTGGGTCGACTTTTAGGGGTGTCTTGTCAATATGACTGTTACAAAAGGTGGATGACTTCCCAAAGGATACTATTATGTATTTATTAGCATTTAGATTTAGTCCATGGCTCTGACACAATTTATTTCTGTCAGCCCTTCTTGGAGACTATTAGTGTCGGTAGGCGATTCCATAAGGCATGACGCTTGTTTGGAGGGTATTGTTAAACAGTGATTCCACAACACCTGACAGGTCATGTTTCATGCTATTTAGAAGGCATCCTGTGATATTGTTGGGCCCATCGATGCAGTGTTCTTGGCCTTAAAGAGAGTACTGAGGACCTGTTCCCTAGTGATAGTACAGGGGTTATATTTTATGGTATTTCCTAACAAGAGGTTGAGGGCGGAGAGATGGTAAAGTTAGAGTTAAATTTGTGTACCAGTAGGTTTGCTACATCTCCTGGCTCAGTATATGTGGCTTCATTAACAATAAGCTCTGCACACAATTGCGTTCGTAAGTTCATAGGTGAATACTTGTCTAACTGCCCTGAAGGACCATTTAAAGCCTAACCAATAACCCAAGTTCAGAATCAGACCTTGTACCCTGTGTCTATGAGGTAAAGTATTTAACCATTATGCCAAACCTTTTGAAACTCTGTCTGATAAACTTGTTTCCCCACCTTATCTGGGACCTTGGTGAAGATTTAGGTCCCAGATTCTGGTGCTAGTGGAAATATTAGACTTGCTGAGCTGCAGGAGATCAAGTGCAACCAGGTCTCCAATGGCAACGTAAGCTAGGCATATTTCTCTCCTCAAAAATTTGTAAGATACTAAATAAAGGGGCAGTGTTTTCAGCCTCTCTGGATAGCTTACAGTCTTTAGGCATGTAATCTTCTTAGCTACAAAAATCTTTGACCTTTCTAGTTGTTTGATATATTTAGTGAGGTACACTCCCACAGGTGATGTTATAGGTTTATAGGTTCGTACTAGGCTATCTGCCCTAAGGCATTTATAAGCCTAGCCAGAGTGTATGTGGCTTACACCACCCCTTAGGATGAGAATACTATGCCCTTTTAGGGTTTAGTTTACTATGCCTCTGTCTAGTAGTGACACAGAGATGACCTCCGGGGTAAACCTACGATCTCCCATCCACTCGTCGAGATTTCTCTTGAATAGAGTCAGTGAGGGGTTCTGCCTAACATGGACTGGGATTCTGTTCCAGAGTGTAGGGAGCCTCTGGGTTATGAATCTGTCCCTCCAGCACGTCCTATTTATTTCTGTGTTGAGGTTTAAGTCACTTGTTCTCGTGGCTCTGATGGATTTGGATTTTCTGAGGTGGAGCATGTCCATTAATTCAGGATTGGACATGGCCTTGTACGTCAGGCACAGATCACCTCTGAGTAGGTGGTATGCGACTGAACAGAGCTGGAGTTTTTTCAGTCGGGCAGCATATGATATATGTTTAAGACCCTTTATCCTCTTGGTGAGGAACTTTTGGGGTCTTTCCAACTGCTGCAGGTGTCGGGTGAGATACATCCCAAATGGGGCATTGTACTCAATCATTGGCCTGATAAGAGAAGAGTACAGGGGCACAATGACCTCTCTTGATCTAGATATGAAACCCTTCATGATAAGGTGGGCAATATAGAAGGTCTTCCTAACCACTTTGGCAATGTGAGTGTCAAATGAGAGGTTACTGTCAACCTGGGTCCCTAGGTCCCTGATTACCTCTTCCTTACTTAATGGATTACCGCCTATGTGGTAATTTGTCGGTACCTTGTTTTTCCCAAAGGGTATGACTATACATTTTTTGGCGTTCAGCTTAAGGCCATGGCTCTGGCACCAATTATCCATTTCTATGAGGCCTCTCTGAAGGATGTTTGTGTCTGATGGAGTATCAATTATGGCGCCCAGTTTGCAGTCATCTGCGAACTTTGTCAGCCACAATCCTCCTATGTTTGCCTGTACCTCGGAAAAATAAATGCCGAACAAGAGGGGTCCCAGGACTGAGCCCTGTGGGACACCGCTTGTGACTGGCTTAGAGTCTGACATAGCTCCAGCAACTCTGACCCTGTGGGTTCTGTCCTTGAGCCAGTTTGCAACCCATCTTGTGACATATGGGTTTACATTTAAGCTGATGAGTTTGTCTATGATGCCCGAGTGGGGTATTGTGTCAAAGGCTTTTGCAAGGTCAAGGTAGGCTGTATGAACTGCCTTACCCTCATCAATGGCCTTAGTGACTGTTTCAAAAAAGTCGACCAAGTTCAAAAGGCAGGATCTGCCCTTGACAAAGCCAAATTGGGTAGAATCCAATGTCTGTAGGTCCCCAATGTCTTTGTTTATGAGTTCCATAATGATCCTCTCCATAGCTTTGCAGACCAGGCTCATCAAGCTTATGGGGCGGTAATTTCCAGGGTCCGTAGAAGCACCGCCTTTGTGAAGTGGGACCACTGTTGCCGTACGTCACTCTTTGGGTACGTATCCTGTAGTAACGCTAAGATTAAGCAGCAGCCTTATGTGTGGGTTTAGTTCCTCTAGGAGTTCATGTAGCACATAGCCCGGGACACTATCCGGTCCCATTGATGCTGAGTTTTTAGCTTTAGAGAGGGCAGCTCTCACCTGGGCATCTGAGATGTTAGGGAGGCTACACTCTGCTGGGATAGTTATTTCTCCTTTTGGGGGGGAGGGGGAGGAGAAATTTGCACTGAACCTGTCTGCCAGAATGTTGGCAATATCAGTGGGTTCAGTGTATTTTGTGTCATTTTGGACTAACTCTGAGCATATCTGGGAGTTTCCACCCAGGTTTCTAACATAGCTAAAGAAGGCCTTGTGATTGTCTTTTGTGTCTTTTGCGATTTTTCTCTCAAAGTTGGCCTTGGATGATTTTATGAGTGATCGTAGTTTTTTGCTAGTACTGATCAGAGACGTCTTCCCTTTTAGGGATTTTGCTCTGTCATGTAGTAGCTTCCTCCTCCTGTTGTAAAGTTTGTTTATGGCTGGGGTCCACCAGACCGGGCGCCTGCCTTTGAGGGAATGGGTCTTGGTTTTATTTGGGATTGCATGATCCATGCATTCTTGAAGGTGCCCATAGAAGGCATTTGCAAAGGATTCAGCAGTGTGGGTTGTGGTTTCCACTGGCCCAGGGGCCTTGAAGGATACCACTTCAGTCTGAAGAAGTGTGAAGTTTGCTTTTGAGAAGTTCTTCACTGTGGTCTTTTGTGCAGGGGGTGGGGGCGGGATGTGGATTTCCAGTGAGATTAATTTATGGTCTGATCTTACCAAAGAAGGATATACTTCTGGTGTGGAGCATTTTGTCCCCATGTATGTGATGATCAGGTCTAGTATATTGTCTCCTCTTGTGGGAATGGTGACTAGTTGTTCCATTGCATTTGAGTTTATGAATTCTAGGAACCTTTGGGCTAGGGTGCTGGGGCTTGAGTAATGTTCCCAGTCTATGTTTGGGTAGTTGAAGTCTCCCAAAATGATGGTATTTGGAGAGACATTCATACTCTCCAGTGTCTTCAGGAAGGCTGTGTGGGGTTCCTGAGTTTGAGAGGGTGGTCTGTAGCATGCTACAAACTGTAAGGCAGTTTTGCCTATGGTTAGTTGCACCTGGATAGTCTCCGATGCTTCGTGCGTTGCCACTAACCTGGAGGTGTGGGTATCTTTGATGAAAATGGATACTCCCCCTCCTTTTGTGATTCGGTCCAAGGTTTTGCGGCCGGAAAGCATGATATGAGGTAAAACCTGATAGTGCTGGGGTGCTCTCAGGAGCCTTGAACCAGGATTCAGTCACTGCACAGACATCGATGTTCTCCATACTGAGGAGGGCTTCGAGGGCGTGCATCTTGAGGTTTAGACTTCTGGCATTGAGCAGCATTACCCTTAGTTTTTTTCCACTTGTGTTTTCTAGGGAGGTAGGTTTGTCATTTGAGCCTTGCCTAAAAAAGGCACTATGGGGGTGGCAAGAGCCTTGGCCAATATCCGGAAGCCCAGGGATGACAGATGCAAGCCATCCCTTGCGAAGCAGCGTGGCTTGTCAAGCATGTCATCCCAAGCAGACAGACAATGGATCCCCTTAGAATGACACCAGTAATTAAGCCAATTGTTAAAACTGATCATTTTGTCTTTGTACTGTGGCATCATTCTTGGTGAGGGTAAGATGCTGCTCAGGGTCAGGGTCATACCGGCCTTGGCTACATAATCAGAGAGCTCCTCTATGCCTCTTTTCATGTAGTCCAGGGAGGTACGTCTCAGGTCGTTCACACCGGCATGTACAATGACTGAGTCATATTTGTACTTGCTGTGGAGTGACCTGAGTGCTTGTGTTATGTGGTGGATTCTAGCTCCCGACAGGCAGCTTACTGTGACCTTTTCCTTGTTCAGTCTGGTGAGCGGGACGTCAGTGTGTCTGACTATGGAGTCACCTATTACAAGTTTGTCTGGCATGTTGTTTGGCCTTAAGGGCTGTGACTGTTTAGCACACTGACTTTGTGAACTATGTGTTGCGTGTGCTATGTCTTGAGGTGGTGGCTGCTTGAGTGTCTGCTTTGGAGGCCTCTGTTGTTTTGGTAGATTTTTAATCAGCGCCTCCGAGTATGTTTTTGTGTGTTTATGTGTTTGGTTTGCTGTTGTGATAGTTCTATGTGAGACTGGGTTTGTGGTGTGCGTGGTTACCTTCTCCTCCTGACTGGTCTTGCCAGTACTGAATTGAGAGAGCTCAGCCTCCAGTTTGGCTATATAGTTGCATCTCTCGCATATATTTGTATTTGTTGGGAGGAGGAGAGGGTTGTCTGTGTACATGAGGCAATTGTAACATTGCCTCAAGATTCCCAGATTCACCAGCTGAAAAGGAGAGGACGCCAGCAACTGACCCTTCGACATGCTAGAAATAGTGAAAAAGATTGCTGTGTAACTGAGTCAGAAAGGACCTATAGGGAGATGTGTACTCAACAGAATTTAGGTGAATGAAGTACTTTCTTTTGTTTAAGAGTGCTTTACCTGTATAAAAATGCTTTAGGAGCAAGTGCTGAGCTTTTCAGATAGAGTATAGGCTGTTTAGATTGCAAGTAGAACAGTTCTAAGGGAAAAATTGAAGAGCAGACTTGGCAGAGCCAGAAAAGCCGTGCAAAGGCGGATTTTAAGCAGTGAACTACAAAAGAGCTAGGAATGGTCCCAAACAACCAATTACTACAGCTTCTTGTGCTGAGGTCACTTCCCCCAAGGACAGGTAGGCTGCTCAAGGGTCCCCACTCCCACTGGTGAGCAAAGAAACTTCCTTCTATCCAAGTAAGGTAATGGACAACACAGGAACTACACCACAGCCCAGAATACAGCAATGCCTGTATACTGGTCTAAACTAGTCGAGAAAGGTGGGAAAACAAGGATTATTTTTTTGTTTTTTTGTTTTTTTTTTTTGTAGAAATACACAGAAAATGCAGAGACAGTGATAAATTAGTTACACAGACTAGCATACTTTAGTGGGCAGCCTCTACAGTTAAATTAAACAAACAAACAAGCAAACTTTCAATTAAATTCGACTAAATGTAACTTTAAGTGCAGATTTAAAAATAAATGCAGTAATCAGTAAAAAAACAGTTCAGGCTAGTTTAAAGTAAGCAACAGAAGCTATTTCCAGTGAAAAAAAGCAAATATACTTAAATCCAGAAGGTAGTCGCTTTTTCGAGTTCCTTGCTGCTAGGACCACTCTGTAAACCCACGTGGAGCTTGTCTGAGCAGTATAGCCAGAAAAAATTGCCCAGAGGCGGATTTTAAGCAGTGAACTACAAAAGAGCTAGGAATGGTCCCAAACAACCAATTACTACAGCTTCTTGTGCTGAGGTCACTTCCCCCAAGGACAGCTGCTCAAGGCTCCCCACTCCCACTGGTGAGCAAAGAAACTTCCTTCTATCCAAGTAAGGTAATGGACAACACAGGAACTACACCACAGCCCAGAATACAGCAATGCCTGTATACTGGTCTAAACTAGTCGAGAAAGGCGGGAAAACAAGGATTATTTTTTTTGTTTTTTTTTTGTAGAAATACACAGAAAATGCAGAGACAGTGATAAATTAGTTACACAGGCTAGCACACTTTAGTGGGCAGCCTCCACAGTTAAATTAAACAAACAAACAAGCAAACTTTTGATTAAATTCGACTAAATGTAACTTTAAGTGCAGATTTAAAAATAAATACTGAATAACTAGTTAATCAATACTGAATATAAGGGAATGATGATTTCTTTAGATCTGGATGATACTTCCTTAGTGATAAGTTGTGCTAAGTAATGTTTCCCGAGTAGCATTGACACATCATGGTCAAAAGATAGGGAGTTATCAGCTCAGGTTCCAAGGTCCCTAAATATGTTTTGTAGTAGTTTGCTGGCTGTACTTTATGCTACAGGGAAGGGTTGTCTACCAAAAGTGAAAATACTACATTTTTTAGCATCTAATTTTTAGTCCATTTTCATACAGCAAGAGTTCACAAGGTTCTTGCAGGAGAGATTTGGTACCAGAAGGAGACTTAACAATAACTCCCAGTTTGCAATTCTCTGCAACGATAATAAGCCAGAGGCTCTGGTACCCTGCCTAGATACAAAAGAGTCTCAACACTGAGCCATGAAGGACAACATTGGTCACCTTCATACTTTCTAATGAATCACATGCAACTTGTACTGTATGGTTTCTGTTTTTTAGCCAGTCTGGTATTCATTTTACCAAACAGGGAACTTATTTTTAAATCATTCATCTTTCTTGTGAAGCCAAAATGAGTTATGGTGTTGAATGCCTTAACTGGCTCTAGATAAGCTATCTGCACTACATAGCCACTGTCATGCAACCATATCAGTAAAGGATATCTTCTACTAATACCACTATAAGGAAGATTGACATAATCTTACCCCCTCTGCTGATAATATTAGACGAGTGAGGATTAAATGGGGAACAAACATCTTACAAAAGGCATTAATTGGAAAAAATCTTTGACAAAATGAGTGATTGTGGCTATGCAATCTGAGGCAAATTCGTGCCATTCTAATAGCCAGAAAACTGAATGATGATTCTATTCCCAGATTAATTGGGAGTGGGGGTAGGTATCATAAAATTATGCCCTCAATGGCAGATTACTTTTTACTGCATCCATCTCTGCTGGACCCTTTTTTCCTGATAAGGCCTCTGTGAGTGAGAGGAAGCCACCATCCCCCCAAACAAAAGTCTAGACCTCCTCTGGGGTGTAAGCTTGTATCTCCAGCCTTTAAAACCAACAAATATAAAAGGCTCAACATTAACCATTTACTTTTAAGTCTATCATTTTTAGGGACAAAAGCTCAGTGTAGCAAAAAGGATGCTCAGTGCAGGCTCCCTTCCTGGTGCATACAATCACACTTTTCTGCTTTTGTGAAAAATAAATTCCTTAGTCAGATATGCATGTGGATGATGGCATGTGGTGTGCTCTGCCATAATCCTTCACATGCCTCCCCAAAGGGTGAATTCTGCTGACTGTGACATCCACTACTACTGCAGTAAGTCTGATTTTCAAAAAGCACCAGCACAGGCAGTCTGCATATATAAAAAGCTAAACAAATTATCAGGATTGAAAATTATGTCTTTACACTTGATTAAAACACCTAGGGAGGTATCTTTATTGATTGGATGTGCATCCCTTTTTATTTTGCGCTAAAAGAACAGCTTAATAATGTGTGATAAAGTTTGTGCAGGTAACCTAAGTAGCAAAGTTCTTACCTCAAGAAGACTAGTCAAGTACTTCACACAAATTGAAAATGGCTCGACTGCTACAGAATGTAAGCTCCAGCCTGGGCAAGCGGTTACATGTACCATTCCTCGGAGTGTTCTCTCCAGGGACGGAAGACCATAGAAATGAGGTGCATCACTAACTCGTACACACTGAAGAAGTTTAAGAGACAATTCTGTCCTGAACAGGCCAGCAAGCACTAAGCATTTCCTAGGAAAATAAATAAATAAACTTTAGCAACAAGCAATTCCTGGGAAAAATAAATATTAGCCAGATTTAATATACATTGCTCATGATACAAATATATTTAAAATCACATGATAATCTCTCAAAGAAAATCTTTTGATACCAGTTATTTAGTTCATATTTTTTGACAAATTATAAAGTTTTGTTAATTACAGAAAACCAAGCGGAACTCAGGAACTGGTATGAAAAAACTCCAATAATAGTAAAAACGACCAGTTAGCCCAAAACTCACAGCAAAACTTTATTGCCAAAGTTAAAAACTATGGTTAAGTGCTTTTGTCATCTACTGCCATCCTCAGAACACTGCGAGTTTTGGGCCAACTGGTCCTTTTTAGGGTCTATATTACGACGTTGAAATATCGTAATATCGAACACCTAAAGATCGACATGTATTCATCGGAATGCATTTCTGTGAATCAATGAATACTTACAGAGCTAACAAACACTTGCCCCGCAGTACAATGGAACAAACTAAACCTAAAACAACCCCACCCATATGGGGAGCTGTGCCCCCCACACTCCCCCCAACTAAATATACCAACTCCGAGATCGCACTACAGTGGAGGAAAGGGCAAGATTGTGTAGTTGGCTAATTACATCTTTGCCCTGTAAGTATTCATTGAATCGTGCAAATGCATTTTGATGAATACTTGTTGATCATTAGGTGTTCGATATTACAACATTCCAACCCCATTTTTGCTATTACTGAAGTTTTGTTAATTAACACATATAAGGTTCAATGCTTAAAGACTGGTCCAGAAATGAAAAACACAACTTTCATCAGTACATAGCATTTTAAATACCATACACTGTTTATTAATAGAACTGCTCACTGCTTTTGCAGTAAGCAGTGAAAAATAAAAATTGTCTAGATATCTTAATAAAGCTCTTCCTTAGGAAACAGCTATGAAATAAGCTACAAAACTGAAAAATAAGTCTAAAATGTATCATAACTCACTATTCTATTTCTTTTAATACAATTTCTACATACAGGAAATTGTGCCACTTTTGAATATACTTGTGCAGTTTCTAGTTGGTCTCAATTAGGAACAGACAAGAACAGAGAAGGCCCCCAGCATGATGCACTCCAATGACAGACCCTTAATGCCAGATTCTCTTGACAAAGGATCAGTTAGATAAGTCTGACACTGGGTGCCATTTTGAAGGAACTCACACATTGTGTTCTAGCTGGTTTATAAACACTTCTATTTCATATATGCTTTTTAGAATAGTACTTACTTAAATTTCCCATTGAGGGGTTGCTTCCTTCACCTTTTCTTACTTGCTGCCTTTTTTCCTGCCAGAAGCACTGCTGGTAGTACCTTTGGCTTGTACTTAGCTCAAAATTGCTTTGATAATGCAGAGCCAGCAATAAATGTCTGACAAGATAATTCCACTCTCCCAAAATCTGTTTGAAAGTACCCTCAAATCATCCAAAAAAATTGAATTCAAGCACCCCAAAAGATAAATAGTTAATCCTCTATTTATTGTTGAGTGCAACTCAAGCAAAGAGGGAAAACCTGGGAAAAACTGGTGATAACCGAGAGCACTGGACCTGCAAGGCACCTTAAATTTATAACAAAGATTCTGCTCAGTAAAATACAAAGGTAATTAATATCAGCCTGCCTAAGGAAGATATTATTTTGTTCCTCTGTAATTTCAAACACCAACAGGTCTTCCCATTTTACCTATACTGAAAGAATTGCTTCAAGAAGGTAATTCTGAAGATCACCTAAGGACTTAAAACCCTCTTCTGAATTAACATAGGTAGTTTCCCCTATTCACTGACAACAAACTTGATTAATTTTCAAGAAATTACCTAGGTATACCTACACAAATTTGTAAACCCCCAATTTTCCATCACTTTTTAAAATATAATTACATGAAATGTTTTACAGCAACAAATTAGTTACAGGTGCCTGCTCCCCTCATGCCTGGTCTGTGTATAACTGGTTCTACCAATCCCACACAAACTTGTCCATTTTTCTCAGTAATTTTTCACCTAAACTGTTTAATTTAACTAATATAAAGAAGCCAGCAGACATTGTTTACTAATAAAAATATTTTTCCCCCAGAATAACTGTTATTTTAAGCAAAATGCAGCAGAACCTGGACAGTAGCAATATTTTAGTTTTCCATAACAAATAGGAATTAAGTAAGGACTCCAATGTGGATTCTATGTCATGCAATGCTGTCCTACACTTATCAGCATCTAAAAAGCACTCCTTTTAAATGAAAGTGCTAAAAATAATATTTCAGATGTGCAACCAACAGAACATATCTTGCTGCCGATGTGTACAGTTTATCTACTGCAATCCTAGTGTATCTGACTTTCCAAAGGAATAAAGAAGTTATGTACTTACCATAACATTCCATGTGAGTTGTTGTTCTCGCCTTCATTATTACTGATGGGTTCGGAGCCAATCCTCGGCTCTGAGTTGGCCAATTTGCAAAGCTTGAGGTCTCTAACAGCTTGAGGCCGAAGTCCTACCCCACAATGCACCTCTACCTTCCCCAGATCTTGTTTGCTGCCAACTAGCATAAGATCGATCCCAGATTTCAAGGAAATCATAAAGACAAGTAGTGAGAGGAAACTCCTCAGGAGAACCAAAACCAACGTAGAACCTCTTGAACTTCCAGACACTGGATGGGGGTAGGGGGGGGGGTCGTAATAATGAAGGCGAGAAGAACAACTCACATGGAACGTTATGGTAAGTACATAACTTCTTTATGTGAGGTTGTTCAATCTCGCCTTCATTCTTACTGATGGGTAGCGTCCCCAGCACCATAATCTTGGGTGGCTCATGGGAGTACCTGCCTAAGGACAGCAGACCCAAACGAAGCTCTGTCCCTAGAGGCCTTGTCTACCTTGTAGTGTGATATAAAAGTATGTGGCTTTGACCAGGTGGCAGCTGCACAAATGGAATCAATAGATAGCCTGGTCAAAAATTCTACAGAAGTAGAAACAGCTCTGGTAGAATGAGCTTTTGACTTTGTCATGTAATGCAATGCCTGCTTCGTGGTAAATAAAGGATATACAATCAGAAAGTCATTTAGACAAGGTAGATTTGGATACCGGTGCACCTTTTCTAGAATTTGAAAAGGAGACAAAACAGCTGATCAGCCCTTCTATGGTCTTTTGTCCTGTCCAAATAGAAACTACGTTGTCTATGGACGTCAAGTTTGTAAACATATATTCCAATTGATTTGAGTGATTAGGAAGGAAAACAGGTAATTCAATCATTTGGTTAAGTGTGAATTCAGAACAAATTTTTGGTAAGAACGACGGATTTGTTCTGAGGGAAACCCTATCTTTGTGAAATATCAAGTAGAGCTGCTTAATAGAAAGGGCTTGTAACTCAGAAATTCTGCGTGCTGATGTAATGGCCACCAAGAAAATGGTCTTCCAAGAAAGATATTTCAGCTCACAAGAAGAAGCAGGTTCAAAGGACGGGAGAATAATCTTGGCTAGGACTAGGTTCAAATTCCATGGAGCAGTAAGGGATCTGATAGGTGGCTTTAAGTGCATTGTACCCTTCAAAAAGGCCTTAGCCAATTTGTTAGACATAATACCATTTTCAGAATCACCTATATGAAAATTAGAAATAGCAGCCAGTTGCACTCGGATGGTTTCTGCTGCAGCTACTTCATTGAACAGTTTTGTCAGAAATTCCAATATATCCGAAATGGAAGCCAGAAAAGGGTCAATGTTATTTTGCTGGGCCCAGATGGAAAACCTTTTCTACTTACTGAGATAAAGCTTCCTGGCTGAAGATTTATGTGAAGACAAAAGAATATGTTGAGCTTCTTCTGATAATTTTTGTAACCGGGCGATTCTGGGAATTGCAGCAGCCAAGCTGTCAGTTTGAAGGACTGAAGAGAAGGGTGAAGAGCTCCTGAGTGAGTCAATAGATCTGGCACTGGGTCCAGGATCCAAGGCTCCTCCAGTAGATGAGGCTTCAGAAAGGGGAACCAAATTTGACAAGGCCAATATGGGGCTATTAATATAAGTGTCCTGCCCAAAAAACTGGCTTTCTGTAAAACTTTGGGAATTGGGAAATGGAGGGAAGGCATAAAAGAGTCCCGGAGGCCAATCGCGAAGGAGTGCGTTCCTTGGGGATTGTCCCTGTTGAGGGATCAGGGCAAAGTAGTCGCTGCACTTGGTGTTTGTGGGGGTAGCAAAAAGGTCATAGCAAGGCTGTCCCCATCTGTGGAAAATCATTTCCGCTACTTCATTCTTGAGACCACTCATGAGACAACAGAATTGCTCTGCTGAATTTGTTCGTTATCACGTTGGATTTCCCCGGGATGTGCATTGCTATCAGAAAGCGCTGGGTAAACTCTGCCCATTTCCATAATCTTAGAGCCTCTCGACACAGGGGGTAAGATCTGGTTCCGCCTTGTTTGTTTATATACCAGACTACGGACATGTTGTTCGACTGGATCGCAATTGTGCCTAGAGGAAGAGTCTTGAAAGGACTGCAACGCTAAGAGAACCGCCCTCATCTCTAGGACGTTTATGTGCAAATGAGCCTCATGAACCTGCCATGTACCTTGGGCTGTCCGTCCTTGATAATGCCCCCCCACCCAATCAGGGAGGCGTCTGTGGTCATCGCTGCAACTGGAGGCGGGAGGACAAAGGGACATCCCATAGTCACCATCCCAGAAGTTAGCCATCACCGAAGATCATCCTTGCAAGGAGTTGGTTATCAGAACTGGGTGATTCACTGGTAAGTCCTGAAACGTCCACTGTGTGAATAGCAGCCACTGAAGAATGCGCATGTGAGATCTTGCCAGGGGAACTGCAATAATCGCTGCTGCCATAATGCCGAGCAACTGGAGAATCTGAGATGCTGGTGCTTTGTGTTTTAACAGGAGATCCACAATTTGTTGTCGTAGGGTAAGCACTCTTTCTGAAGGAAGCTTTAGGGACATGCTGATGGTGTCTAAGTCTGCTCCTATAAACACTGTATGCTGTGACGGCAATAAAGCAGATTTTTCTGAATTTATTGTAATGCCCAGTTGGAAACATAGATCTAAGGCAGTGTCCCTTGCTCAAATAAGTTGATGCCTGGTAGGAGCAGTGAGGAGCCAGTCGTCCAAATATGGAAACACCCGGATTCCTAAATGTCTCAAGTGAGCCATGACCACTGCCATATATTTGTGAACACTCTGGGGGCTGTCGTGAGACCAAAGGGCAGGGCCCGAAACTGGAAGTGGCTGGCTCCCAGCCTGATGCGCAGGTGATCCCTGGATGGCCTGGCCATTTTGATATGGTAGTACGCATCCTGGAGATCTATACAGCACATCCAATTGTCCTTCCCTAAGAACGGGAGTATGGACTGAAGTGTGACCATCCAGAACTACTTCTTTACCACATATTTGTTGAGTCTGCTGAGGTCCAAAATAGGTCTCCAGTCCCATGTCTTCTTTGGCACCAAAAAGAACCTTGAGTAAGTTCCGGATCCTTGCTGGCCTGCTGGGACTGGTTGGATGACTTTTTTGTAATAGTATTTGGACCTCTATTGATGCCACATCCTGTAGACTGGGTGAAACGTCTGGGATTCCTTTTGTTGGTCTGGGTTGCGAATGAAAGGGGATGAAATGTCCTCTGGATATAACATTCTGTATCCATCTGTCTTCTGAAATTTTTAGCCAGGCGCCTAGGTACAAAGACAAATGTCCCCCGACTGCCTCCAGGACAGTCGGGCTTCCTTTCAGGAGCGCTGATAGGGCTTGCCAAGGAACTGATCCCTGTCACCCTGGTTCTGGGACCCCCTCTGCCTCGTGGGCGTTGTCTTCCACCATTGCCTCCTCCTCTGCCCCTGGAGGAGGCTTCACCTTGTGAGTTTGGAAAGGCTCCTCGGGTCTTATGGAACCACATTTTCCCTCTCCGTTGACCTTTAGGATAAGGTTTAGTAGGGGTAGAAAAACGGACTCCTACGACAGGTAGAGTCTTTCCATCTTGCTCACATTTGGTGAGGGTCTCTAACTTTTGGTCCAAACAAAGAAGAACCATCGAAAGAGGCATTCACAAATGACGACTTAAAAGGTTCCGTAAAAGAGCATGAGCGCATCCAGGAATGTCTCCGCAGAGCAATGCCTGTACCTGCTGCCCTACTCGTCCCATCAACTGCGTAAGATACGAGGTGCATGGAAGAGTTTACGATAGAGTTGAGGTTAGTAAGCTGAGACATCACTTTGTCTGCCACTGAATCGGCTACTGCACCCTGGAAAGTATCTCCAAGCACTTTCAGGATATCTGAAGCCTTGTGAAGTAGGTCAGGTAGTTCATTGACTAAAGGGAAAAGGTCGTAGAACTGAACATGCGCTTACCATATCTGTCCATGATCCTATATTCTCTATTAGGAGGATGGACAGACATAGAGGTCTCCGACATCTCTTTCTTCATGGCTCCCGCCACCACCATGGCATCAACAGGTATGGGTTTGGATAAGAAGGGCTTATCTTGATGAGCTGAAAAATATTTGTTGGGCCTCCTAGGGATAGGCTCCATAGAATCTGGTGACCCCCACTCTCTTCAAGACAAAAGCTCCATCAACTCATCGAAGGGCGGAAACACCCTAGAGGTGAAGGGTCAAGACCTGAAAGCCTTCAGGAGCACGGATTCGTCCTCGGTAGGGTTCATGAGTTGCCAGTCACCCCTCTGCTTAAGGATCTCAAGGATATCCCCAAAGGAGATATCCTCAGAGGGGGACTTTGTGGACCCTTCCGATTCCTCCAAATGTCAGATGTGATGGATTCCTGGGGGGAATCTAAATGTGTCTTCTTACATAACCTCTTCCGAGGGACCTTCTCAGTGAGAACTTCTGGGGAGGTCCTGGAAGAGCAGGGTTCCCCCAAAAGGGTGTCCTGAGTCTCCAGGTCCCTACGTTTATGGTGGGTCTGTGGTAACGGAGAAGATTCTGGTGCTTTCCGGGAGGAGGTGGCCATTATCAGAGGTTGTGGATGTCCGGGGGGACAAAACCCTACTCACGGCATCAAAGGCACCACTGCTCCGATGCGAGGAAGCACCCGTGTCCGAAGACACTTCCCACACCAGAACCACCAGCTCCGAGCCAAAGGTAGGAGCCGAACTCATCCGAGCCAAAGCCCGAAGGGGGAGAGTCGGAACTGATGTATCAGTTCAACTCCACCCCCCTGGAACCGACAGGAGAGTGTCAGCTCCCAAATTCCGCCGCCAGAGCAGAGGACATCAGGGCTCTCGGTGCTGACAGATCCGAAGTGAGTGTTGAGACCGACGGTTCCACAAACGACTGAATAGCCTCCTCTGGCTCTGATGTCTCGATTCGAGTCGGAAGAGGAGCAGAAACTACATCGGAGAGCTTTGTCGATTCCGAAGCTGCTTGAGTTGAAGCCGACAGAATTTTAGCTAGCGCTGGATCCTGTAAAAGTCTCCGTACCACATGATCCACGTCTGAATCAGACAGTCTGGAAGCCTGAAAGGAATCTACCGATGGAGCCGGTGAACTCAGAAATGGGGACTTCAAGGTAGGAGATACCAGTTCCAAGACTACCAACAACCTGTATGGTCGGTTCCGATGTCAGTGGAGCCGAGACAGGAGCTTTCTTACATGCCTTCGGAACCGAAGAGCCTTTCGGACCTGAACTTGTTGACGAAGCAGGAGAAGAGGGTTTGGTTTCCCTAGAGCAAAATCCAAGTCTGATTGAAATGCAGACTTAATCAAGCCACTCTCTACCAACTTCCATTTTCTTTCCGCCAAAACCCTAACGCTAAATCCATGGCAAATGGAGCAAACTTCTTGGAGATGGACTGCTCCCAAACAATATACGCAGGTGGAGTGTCCATCAGTAAAAGACATCTTTTGGTTGCATTTAGGACATCTCTTAAACATAATAATAATAAAAGTACAACCTCAGTAATGAAACCAAACAATCTCACTGCTAGCAAAGGAAATTAAGCCTAACCAGCTATGAATACAATAAAGCAGATTAACTGTAGCAGCAATAAAAGAATAAGCCTAACATGCTAAGATAAAACTGAAACAGCCTAAAATCGGCTAAGAGCCTAACCGGACAAAAAACTGCAGAAAACTGCAAAAGCCTAACTCGGCTAAAAAATAGGGCAAATAAGCTTAAACGGCTAAAACACAGAAACTAAAAAGAGCCAATGCCCAACAAACAAGAACAGATGGTTTTAAGACCAAAAAAAAACGAAGATAATCCAGAAACGGATAATCTATCCTAACCACAAGCTTATATAAACTGTAAACAATTAGTAAATATAGACTTTTTTTGAATAATTTTCCACAAAAGAAGAACTTATCTCTCAAACGGCCTGCGCTGTAGAGAAACGCACGATCAGTTGCAGTGGCAAACTAGATCTAGGAAAGGTAGAGGTGCATTGTAGGATAGGGCTTCGGCCTCGAGCTGTTAGAGACCTTGAGCTTTGAAAATTGACAAACTTGGAGCCGAGGATCGGCTCCAAACCCATCAGTAAGAATGAAGGCAAGATTGAACAACTTCACATCTAACTCTGCCTGTATGATTTTCAACTGAATTACTTTGGTGGAAGAAAAGACTGTCTGTGCTACAATAACCATGAGTAACAGCATCAACTATACTGAAATATTAAATAAATAGGTAAAAATTGGTGATAACTGAGAGCACTGGACCTAATCAGTGCTTTTGTGTAGTTGTCAGGATGCTACTGTGGTAGCATGGTTTGAAAGTTGCCACCATAATACTGGAGCACTTAATTAATTTCCCCCACTATCCATCTTTGAAAAAAGTAGTTGTGGGGGGGGGGGGGTTAAGGGAGGATAGCAGCTCCCCTTAAGAACATTACCATTTGCCTATCTCTCTCTCTCTCTCTCTCTCTAGCTGCCATCACTGACCTATCTCTCAGTTTGTCTACCTGTCTTCTAAGTAAAAATAACGCTGGTCCAAGTGAGAAAAATGGTCTACCTGTCTTTCTACCTATCTAATCTACCAATTGAAAATAATGCTACACCATGCAATGTAGCTGGCAGCAACATACAGCTCTGTGTGCTCACATACTCACTTACTCGCTATTCTGGATGCACATTCACAAGAGGTTCAGTGTTTCTCCATAACTACTTAGAAATCAATGTAGGGGAAGAAAAAGCTGCAGTATAATCACAAATGCACTCACAATGAAGATGAATGAATGAAGAAGCATTAGAAAAGATATACATTCAACAACAGCTTTTATTAAATTGCACTCTGTCAGAAACATCATATGGCCCACAGAACAACTGACTGGTAAGTCAAATTTAACGATCTGGTAGTATCATCACTATACAATATGGATGTTTACATATGCTACATACAACAACAACACCCCCCCCCCCCAAAAGAAGATAAAGCAGTTGGGATACACTATAACTAAGATGTAGAAACAGATAAGAAAAAGAGTCAACATATGTCCCAGTACTTGATTTTGTGGTTAAATTCAAATGTTGATTCAGATCATGGGTGTAAAACAGATACTCCTACATTCTCCATAACTACTGACCTTTAACAGGACTGTCAGAAACAGATAAAAGTACATCTCAGTGAAGTACACATCATAGTAACAGGCAGAGTCTTATATCAGGTGGTTTAAGAATAGGACCATTCATGATAGGTCTCACAGTTGGGTTTACCTTATCCATCAGAATAATTTTTTCTGCAAATCAGTATTCTGTATCTTCATTTGAAGTGCCTGTGCAAAGAAGTCCGCAATGATCCATAATGGTACATGGTCAGGATGCTATACACGGACTCCATTAGCATGCAAGTCCCCCTTACCTGTCGGTCTGCCCAATTGCCAGCTTCACTGTGCTTGATAAAGGCAATAGCTTTACCCTCCCTGTCTGGTTTCTTGCCTATCTGTGTCTGACTACATGCCCTCAGTTCCTGCCTCAACGTTTGTGATCTGTGTGATAAGCGTTACATATTACTGTTCACTTCCAAAACCTCCAATTTTGCTTTCTGAGTACAATTTGCTTGTTTATCACCAGACTCTACTGAAACACAATATCTCTGGCCTTCTGCAATGGCCTTTATATCCTTAGCAATATCTATTTATCTTAAATTTTGGCATGATGTCTACTTTACACAACTCCTTCTCAACATAATTATTCATGCTGCCGACAGCAAGAGTAATACGTGCAGATAAAACTCAGATCTAAGAAACATCCTGTGGTTCTAACAACTTGCAGTTATTTCTGAAATAAAATCCAATCAGCAATGAACAACTTCTTAAAGTTTTTTCAGCAAATGTATCAAAGAAGAATGTTTATTTGGACTTTTCTCATCTGACCACAGTCAGAAAAATATGTTTACCCTATTTTTTGCCCTTCATGACCTTTATTACTGTTTCTTAGTCATTAGAGATGCCCAGATACTCCAACCATTCAAGTGAACTACACCTCTCTTGACAAAATATACGACTCAGCTGAACAATCAGTCCATCAGTAACTATACCGCTCTCATCTCCTACGTCAAGAACCAAATATGTCACCTTCTTGCATCCACAAAAACAAAAGTTATGTACTTACCATAATCTTAGATCTGTGATGTCATAGTCCATCCATTCCTCAACAGATGGGTCTCGAATCTGACATATCTGATCCACCTTTGGCTACTTCAAAGCTTTGGATCTAATACTCAGGCTCCTCCCCTTACCCATAATTCCAATGTGCAGAATGCACAATCTCAGATGGAGTTTTTCTGCCCACAAAACATTTGAAAATGTTTTTAAAAGTACATGATAGAAGCATAATAATATATTTAAAAAAAAAAGAAAAATATCTACAAAAAAAATAAGTGAAAAGGCAGACTTAACTTCAGCAGCCAAGGCAAGGTCAGCTAGATCCATCTCAGCATGAGAACATGATAAACATTACTTACAAAACATATGGTGGGGGATGGGTAGTCGAAGAAAAGATAGAACACAGATCTTATGTTAAGCTAAGTACATAACTTTCATATCTGATTATGTCTTTTCCACCTATTCCTCAACAGATGGAACAGCGTTCCCAGTTGCTTGCATACTTGGGAGGCCTCATGTAAAGATATTCCTGAGCATAGCTGAACCAAAGGAAGCTCTGGATCCAAACTGAATATCCAATTTATAATGTGAGATGAAGGTGTGGACTTTTGACCATGCAGCTGCAGCACATATATCATCAGATGGGACCTTGGAGAAGAAGGTTGCACAAGACACAAATCTGGTAAAAGCCTTAGGGATCAAAATGAGTGATAAACCCTTCTCTTTGTCAACAAAGGAAATGCATAGAGCCAGCCAATGAAATAGTGTGACCTTAGATACTGTTTTTCCCAATTTGGCTTTATAAAAGGAGACAAGTGATCAGATTTTCTGAAAGATTTTGTCCAGTGCAAACAAAAATGCAACTGGAGGTGACATCAAACAAATGTAAGGTATATTAATCCTTGTTCAAGAAATATGGGAAGAAAACAGGCAAATTTATAACTGATTAATGGATGACTTGGAAGCCACTTTAGTGAGAAAAGATGGATTGATTCTTAAGCTCACTCTTTTTTTTTTTTTTTTTTTATACAAAAGACTGGATAGGGAGGTTTTGATGAAAGGGCATGTAATTACGAAACTCACCTAGCAGAGGTTATAGCCACCAAAAGTAAAGTCTTCCACAACAGAAATGTAATATCAGCTTTAGCAGCAGGTTCAAAGGGAGGGCCTGTCAGAACCAGCAAAACAGTTGAAATGTCCAATAGATAAACTAGATTCTCTTAGCAGAAGGCAAAGATAAGTGTCCCAAAGAAAAGCCTTGTAAAAAAGGGTCAGTGTTTTTCTCCACAGCTCATACAAAAAACCTTTTCCATTTGCTCTTCCATAGTTTCCTGGTGGAAGGTCTTTGTGAGGAAGGTAGAATATGGACAACAGAACGGGAAAACTGGGACTATAAAGAAGTTATGTCTTGCCATAAGGTTCCATCTGTGTTGTTGATCTTCGTTCATTCATTACTGATGGGTTATCTGTTCTGTCCATGGAACCGAGCCGGCCAATATCAAGCTCGCTTCAGCCAAAAACTCTCGAGCCAAGGTCCTACCCAGAATGCTCTACTCCCTGTTACCTCAGATCGAGTTTGTAAGTTGATAGATAAAAGTAGAGGCTACCTCTGGTCATAACAGACCTACCAGAAAGGAGTACATAAGATCAACCAAGAACCTCCAGATGGGGGACGGAGAGAGGGAAGTAATGAATGAACGAAGATCAACAACACAGATGGAACATTATGGTAAGACAACTTCTTTATCTGATGCTGATAATCTTCGTTCATTCCTTACTGATGGGACAGAGTCCCCAGCTACCTGTAATCTTGGGTGGCCCTCATGGAAGGACATTCCTGAGCACCATGGAACCAAAGGAAGCTCTACCTCTGGAGGCCAAGTCCAATTTGTAATGAAGAATAAATGTATGAGATTTAGCCCAAGTTGCAGCTGAGCAAATATCATTGAGGGAAGCCTTAGCATGGAAGGCTGCTGAAGTTGCCATAGATCTTGTAGAATGTGCTTTGACTCTATGAGGCAAGGTGAGATTGTTTTTGTTGTAGATAAAGGTGATTTAATTTCTCAACCATGATGCCAGTGTAACTTTTGATAAAGGATGAACCCGTCTAGATCCAGAAAAAGCCAGAAACAGTTGGCTTGATTTACGGGTAGATTTTGTTCTGTCCAGATAAAATCATATTTGCCTATGAACATCCAAGGAGTGCAAGCAATACTCTCCCTTGTTAGAATGGTTAGGAAAGAACACTGGGAGATCAATAGACTGGTTGATAGATTGCTCTGACACCACTTTTTGTAAAAACGATACAATTGATTCTCAGTGATACCCTATCCTTATGGAAGATAAGATAAGGAGGTTTGATGCATAAGGCCTGAAGTTCTGACAATCGTCTGGCTAATGTGATTGCAATCAGAAACAAAGTTTTCCAAGAGAGATATTTTACATCACAAGAGGACGCAGGTTCAAAGGCTGGAGCTGTTAAAGCTTGCAGAACCAAAGCCAAATCCAAAGGTTGTACGGGCTCTCTGAAGGGAGGTTTTAGGTGGATAACCCCTTTCAAAAAAGTCTTACAGAGTCTGTGTGACATAAGTGAAGAATCTTGAAAACCAAAATGAAAATTCGAGATGGCAGCTAAATGTACACGGACAGTAGAGGCAGACACCCCAGAGTGGAAAAGATGTGACAAGCAATCTAATACCACCGAGACTGGGGCTGACAAGGGGTCTATTTGCTTATCTGCTGCGCATACAGAGAACCTCTTCCATTTGTTAAGATAGATTAGTCTGGTGGATGATTTATGAGATGCAATAAGAATATTGCGCACAGGGGACGAAAGGTTTTCATGCCTGGCAATCATTGGAAGTGGAGAAACCAAGCTGTCAGTTTCAGGGTTGCTAGATTGGGGTGAATCAGACTGCAGATGGGAGATCGACATTGGCGATGGACTAAGGATCCATGTTTGATCTAGCAGGTGAGGTCAGAGGAAGGGAAACCTGACTTGTCGAGGCCAGTATGGAGCAATGAGAATCACTTTGCTCTTCAACTGTCTTGCTTTCTTTAGAAACAGGGAGATGAGGGGAAGAGGTGGACAGGCATAAAGAAGACCAGAGGGCCAAGCGTGGACTAGACCACATCCCTTGGTGAATGTCCCTGAGGGGGGGATCAAGGTAAAGTAGTTGCTACACTTGTAGTTGGTTGGGGAGGCAAATAGGTCGCAGCAAGGCTGGCCCCAGTGGTGGAAAATTTTTGCCGCTTTCAGAGGACTGAGGGACCACTCGTGAGGCTGTAGAATGCACCAGCTCAATTTGTCTGCTATCACGTTGGAGCTCCCGGGAATGTGAGTTGCAATAAGAAAGTGGTTGTGAGCCATTGCCATATTCTCAAGGCCTCTCGGCATAACGGGTAAGATTTGGTGCCCCCTTGTTTGTTGATGTACCAAACCACTGACATGTTGTCTAAATGGATCGCAATAGTCCCTGATGGAAGGATGGAGTGAAATGCTTGCAACGCTAGAAGCACCGCCGTCAGTTCCAGGACATTGATATGCAAAAGGGCCTCTGTCTCTGACCAGGTGCCTTGGACCGAGTTTCCCTGACATAGCCTTCCCCTCATCAGGGAGGCATCCGTGATCACCGTGGCTATTGGTAGATGGGGGGGGGGGGGTGAAAGGGTAAGACCATTGTTGGGGATTTTGAGACGTCCACCAGAGTAAATCTTGTTTGCATCTCTGAGTCACACTTATTTGAAAAGACAAAGGATGTTGTAGAGGGTACCACTGAGTGAGAAGTAGCCAATGAAGAAGTCTCATGTGGAATCTGGCTAGGGGAACAATGGTGACTGAAGCTGCCATTGACCCCAACAGCGGAAGTACAGATCGAGCTGGGGATTTGTGGTGACAGAGCAATGGTTGAACTTGTTGTCTTATTCTCTGAAGTCTGTGTTCTGGAAGGGATACTGTGCAATTTCTTGTGTCCAACAGTACCCCAATGAATTCGAAAGACTGAGCTGGGGTTGTGTTGGATTTCTCCCAGTTTATAGTGATTCCCAGGCTTTGAGCTGTTAAGAGAGTATACTGCAGGGCTTCTTCCAGTAGACGCTTGGTGGGGGCGGTAAGGAGCCAGTCGTCTAGATATGGAAACACCTGGAATCCTTGAAGTCGCAAGTGAGTGATAACCACTGCCATGCATTTTGTGAACACACTGAGGGCTGTAGAGAGACCGAAGGGCAGGGCTCAAATCTGGTAGTGACTGGCTCCTATACGGAAGCGGAGGTATGTTCTTGAGTGTTTGTCCATCTTTATGTGGTAATACGCATCTTGTAGATCTACAGAGCACATCCAATCATCTTCTTCCAGAAGAGGAAGGATAGGCTGAACCGTGACCATCCGTAATTTCTCTGTTTTTACACATTTGTTTAGTGTACTGAGATCCAGAATTGGTCTCCACTCCCCTGTCTTTTTTGGCACTAAAAAGAACCTTGAGTAAAATCAAGATCCTATCTGGTCTGGGGGGACTGTCTGGATGACTCTTTTTTTGTAGCAGCTTTTTGATTTCATGTGCTGCTGTTTCTTTTTGACTGGGTGGAACATCGGGTAACAGTGTTGATGAGACTGGGCAAAGATAGAAGGGGATGTGAAAGCCTTTGGATATAATCCGTTGTACCCAAGTGTCTGTTATCTTTTGCCAGGCAGCAGGGTACAAGGAGAAATTACTCCCAACCGCTTCCAGAGGTGAGCAGTCAGGCAAAGCTTCAGGAATGCTGACAGAGTTGGCCAGAGAAAGAATCTCTGGAACCCCAGTTTTGCAGACCTCCTCTACCCCGAAAGGGGCGTCTTCCATTAGAGTTTCCCCCTCTGCCTCTAGGGGAAAACTTGGCACGTGTATCCCGGAAAAAACCCTGTGATTTCTTGCGCCAGAGCTTTCCACTCCTCTGATTTCTAGATTAGAATCGCTGAGGAGTGGAGTGTCTGACACCAATGGCAGACATGGTCTTGCCGTCCTGATCACACCGTGCTAGCGTATCCTTGACTTTAGGGCCAAAAAAAGAAGCGGCCTCTATGGGGGCATTCATGAAGGAAGCCTTAAAGGAGTCCACAAAGTCACAAAGACGCATCCAAGCATGTCGTCTGGCAACTATACCCGTGCCTGCCGCTCTAGCCGTCCATTCCATTGTATGAGAAATAAGATGCATGGAATAGTTGGAATTGGACTCTAGTTTGGCTATCTGAGAAGCCACATTATCACGGACTTTGTCAGAAACAGCTCCTGCCAAGGTTTCAGAGAGCTGGTTGATAAGATCTTGCTGAAGCCTGGTAAAATGTGCCAAATAATTCAAAGACCTTACGGCGAAGGTCGATGAAGCAAACACATGCTTCCCTAATCTGTCAATTGCCCAAGACTCCTTGTTGGGCAGATGGACAGTTTAGCTCTCTTCTACCAAATCCTTCTTAGTAGCAGCTGCCACCACCATAGCGTCTGCTGGGAGACCACGTGACCAGTGGGGGTGCTCCACGGGGGGCGATAATATCTTGTCTGGCCTCTTAGGTATCGCTTCCATGGTATCAGGAGCCTTCCATGTGTGCTGCATGATGAGCTGGACGAGCTCATCGGCAGGTGGGGTGAAGGATTAGAGGGCTTCCAGTCACCCCTCTGTCTAAGGATCTCAAGGATCACTAAAGGACACCTCATCAGAGGGTGACCGTGGGGACCCTTCCCCGTCATCAAAATCTGTATCTTCAGTCAATGACTCCTCAGTGGAGTCCATGTGCTTCCTCTTGCATGATGCTTTGCGGAGCCCTTCCTCAGAGGGAGGTTCTGGGGGAGACTGCAAAGAGGGGGTCTCCTGAGGACAGACGTGAAGCTCTTGTGCCTGGTGTCCGGGGGGATGAAGCTTGTGGCAGTTGCGGCACAGATGGGGGAGAGGACTCCGACAAATGAGCTTTGCCAGCAGAGGGAAGCACCCTCTCCATGGCCTGGAAGGGTGGCCCGCCCAAGGAGGGACGGGAGCCCGGAACTCAGCATGACAACCTTGGAACTGGGGTCACACTCCACCCCAACGAACCTGCCCCCAGAACAGGAGTCTCAACAGGACCGTGAACTGTAAAAGAGAGAGCATCCCTGGAAGGTGCCATAGAAAAAAAATTGGCGTGGAGCCAGGAATGCCCTCCCCAACGGCACAGCAACTGGCCTGAGAAGAGCCCAATGTCCAGTGCATCGAGGGCCACAAGGACGACTCTGGTTCCAAAGTGAGATCCACTATTGGAGACGGAGGGAGGGAAGCTGCTGTCAGAGTAATAGGCTTCGAGACTTGAGTAGAAGTCGGAGGAGGATTATACGTTGGGGTTTGAGGCAAAATATGCTCACCTGAATGAGGGAATGTGGACACTGAAGGTTGAGGGAGACCTCTGGCCACAAGCAACTGGTCAACAAGCCGCAACACATCCTGCTCAGAAAGACTCTTGGTTGACCTCATGGAGAAGGCAGATGGCGATTCTGGCCTTTCCAGGAAAAAATGAAGGGGAATATTTGGTCCTTGCTAGTTCAATAAGTGCAGAGCTCAGAGCCGAGGAAGTCTGCACCAAAGAAAAGGTGTGGAAAAAGTCTGTGCTGAAGATGTCGGTGCCTTGGTAGTTGAAGGTGTCTGCACCGTAAAGGCAAAGGTCTGCCCCAAAGGGTATGGTGCTGTAGTGGAAAGTGTCTGCACCAGCAATAAGGACAGTGCCGAGAAGGACTGCACCCAAGTACATGTCAGTGCCAAAAAAGTATGCGCCGTGGAGTACAGAAGAGTCATACTTGGAGCCGAAGGTGACTGTACCAATGGTGCCGAAGGGACTGAACCTGTACTGACGGTGCCAATAGGGGTTGCGACAGAACTGTCTGAACTGTAGCTGTCTGCACCGGAAACTCCGGTGCAGATATCGATAAAAGAGACATGGCTGTAGTCAGGATCATTTGAAGTAGTGCCGAGTCTGGAGCCGACAGGGTCACAGGTGGCAGCTCTGGAGTGTTAATCAATTTCACCTTCGTGTGAGTTGACTCCCTATGATCTCCAGAGGGAGAAGAAGGGAGTGACTTTGATGAAGAAGAGGAAGAATGCCTCTTGTGGGGTTTAACAGGAGGGGATGAGCCCTCCATCCCAGAAATAGCCTCAGAGAAAGGAGACTTGAGGAGACCTGTCAGAATTAACTTATTCTTCTTCTCGTTGAGAGTCCTGATAGAGAAGTTTTTAAAGATCCCACACGGAGGATTTACAGTCAAGTGGGAGACATTAAGACAGTAGACACATAAGTCATGGCCATCGGAAAGCGGTAACTTATGGCCGCAATCCTTGCACTGCTTGAAACCAACAGAACCTTTCTTATCTGACATAGCTGTTGTGGAGAAGAACCACAGTAGCAAAAGAAAGAATAACGGCTAACCAAGGAAAGTTTAAAAAGAGAAAAGGAAGGATTACCAACGATGGTAACGGGGAATTAACACAGGGTAAGAAAAGAGGGTAATAAAGGGAAAGAACTAAAGGGAGAGAGTCTAAAGTGTGCGATAGGGTAGGAAAATATTAGAATACACTTTTGAGAAAATTTTAGAGTAATAATATATAAAGTGTCAAAAAATTAGACACTTAGCTGAGAGAGTGGCTTGACATGGCTGATCAGCAATGCGGCAAATGAGATCTGAGGTAACAGGGAGTAGAGCATTCAGGGTAGGACCTTGGCTCGAGAGTTTTTGGCTGACGCAAGCTTGATATTGGCTGGCTCTTTTCCGAGGATGGAACCGATAACCCATCAGTAAGGAATGAATGAAGATTAACATCATCAAATCAAACCATTAGAAATGGTGTGGTCATTTTAAGGACTGAATGTTTGGGTGAGGCAACCCTGACGGGTGAAACGGTAAGTCTGCGTCTATGTCCAGCACCTTGGGTGGGCAAACTAGAGGTCAGAGGAAAAGAAACCACACACATTGAGGCCAATAAGGAGCTATGAGGATGACTTTGACCTTCAATGTTTATACTTTCTGTAGGAATTTTGGGATCAGCAATGTTGGAAGAAAGGCATAAAGGAGTCCTGGTGGCCACAGCTGTGTTAGAGCATCCCATGATGACTCCCTCTCATGAGGTATTAGAGCAAAGAACTTGTCACATTTGGTGTTGAGGGAAGAAACAAATGGAATGCAACAAGGCTGATCCCAACAGCTGAAAATATGCTCTGTTACCAGTGGATTGAAGCACCACTCATGAGGTAATAAAATGGATCTGCTAAACCTGTCGGCAAGAATGTTGAACTTCCCTGGGATATGCATTGCTATAAGAAAAACGTGAAAGTATATCACCCACTGCCCCACACTCATGACCTCTCGACACAAAAGGTAAGATCTGGTTCCTCCCTGTTTGTTGCTGTACGAAACTACAGCTATGCTGTCTTTTTGGATAGAGATCAAACCCAAAGGAGAGAGTCCTGAAAGGCGTGTAACACTAGGAAGACTACTCTCATTTCCAAAATACTGATGTGAAGCTTGACTTCTGTTTGAGACCACATGCCCTGGACAGTCCTTCCCAGATAATGCCCCCCAACCCAAATGGGAGGAGTCTGAGGTCAATGTGGCCTGTTGGGGGGAAAGGGAATAGAAGGTCGACCCTGCTGAAGATATGGAGAATGTATCCACTACTGTATGTGATCTGTGCAAATGCTTGTGATGATGACTGGATGGGACATCAGATGTTGAATGATCAAGCACTGGACTTCCAAGGTTCACTAAAGGACACGCATATAGAACCTGGCTAATGGAATCAACGTAATGGAGGCAGTTGTGGACCCTAACAAACGAACAATTAACATGGCCGGTGGCTACAGGTGGGATAGGATTTGACGAGCTTGTTGATGGACGGATGAGAGCTGTTTTTGAGGGACTGTTGCTATCAGAGATCTTGTCTGCAGTTTGGATTTCTGTAGACTGACTGTAATTCAGAAGTCATTGTAGAAGTACAGCAAGGAGTCCCTGGCTTGAACGAGTAGCTTCCTGGAACATGCGGTAATGAGGCAGTCATCCAGGTAGGGAACAACCGGAATCCCTACAGTCACAGTTGAGCTGCCACTACTGTCATGCATTTGGTAAACAACCGGGTAGCTGTGGTAAGTTCAAAGGCTAAAGCCCTGAATTACAGATGACTTATGCCCAACTGGAAGCGGTGATATCACCTGGATTGCCTGTCCATTTTTATGTGGTAGTACACATCCTGGAGATCTATCAAACACATCCAGTTATTTTTCCTCAACAGAGGAAGAATGGACTGAACTATGACCATTCAGAATTTTGTCGTTTCACAAACTCGTTTAACTGACTTAAGTCCAAAATTGGTCTTAGGTCCTAGTTTTTCTTTGGCAGAAAAATAACCTTGAGTAAATTCCAGATAATTTCTGGTCTGTTTGGGATATTTTGGATGACTCAATTGTTTAGAAGCTTTTATCTCTAAAATGGCTTCCTTTCTTTGTGATGGTGGCACATCAGGACTGTTTATGGAATGTAATGGAGAGGAATGAAAAGGAATAAGATTATTCTCAACACTCACTTGTCTTGAGTGATGGACATCCAGGTCAGTGGATGTAGAGATAAGTGCCCACCGACCGCTTCCACACAGCGACAGTTGAGCAATCCTTCAGCAGTGCTGGAAAGGGTTCTCAGAGCGATGTCCATTATGCAAGTTTCTCCCTCTGCAACAGATAGCTTGTTCTCTGAGAGAGTTGGATGAAAACCCCCTGGGATTTTCAAAACCATATTCTCTTCCCTGCCTTCTGGTTTCTAGAGAAGGTCTTGTTAGTGATCAAGAATTTGATCTCTATGGCAGATAGACATATGCCATCCTTTTGCTCCTGGAAATACTTTCCTTCCATTTTGGACCAAACAAGGTTAATCCACTGTAAGAGGCATTTACGAAGGATATCAAATAGTGCTTTGCAAAGTCACATAACTGCATCCAGGCATATCTTCCAATGGAAATGCTTGTTGCGGCTGCCCTAGACACACCCGCTGTGGCATTAGCGATAAGGTGCATAGAGGCATTAGATTAAGACTGTAGGGTAGTCAGCTAAGAAACAATAGTCATTTTGTGATCCACAGTCAAGATCCCTGGAAGAGGACTGGAGATCTCCTTCATCAAATCTCTCTGAAAAGAAGTGAAATATGCCAGACAATTAAGCATTCTCATTGAGGAAGGAAATAAGGCATAGACCCACTTTCCAAATCTATCCAAACCATGTGACTGTGTTCGGTGGCTGGACAAAGCTTTCTTCAATGAGGTTACTCAAGAGAAAGAGTTTGGAAACACAGACCCCCTTTCTGTCTAAGAAGTTCAAGCATCTCTGCAAATGAGGCATCCTCAAGGAGGGATCTGAGGGAACTGTCTCCATCAAAATCAGTGACAGTGGTAGGACAATCCTCCACAGGTTCATAGGTAGGTACTAGGCTATTGGCCCTAGGGCCTACATAAGCCCAGCCAAACGGTACCCTGGCTTTTGCCACACAAGAAAATTATTTTCCTGTGCCCCTGTCAAGCAGAGCCACAGAAGTGATCCCTGGGGTGAATTTCCTATCTCCCATCCAATCATCAAGTTTTTCTTGAGGAGTGCTAATGAGGAGCTTTGTTTGATATAGCTAGGTAGTTTGTTCCAGAGTATGGGAAGTCTCTGGGACTGGACTCTATTCCTCCAGCATGTTCTGTTTATTGTGGTGACAAGGTTTAGGTCCCTAGAGCATGTAGCTCGGAGGGATTGGGATTTCTTTAAGTGGAGCATGTCCAACAGCTCTGGGTTTGACACAACTTTGTACGTTAGGCAGAGATCACCTCTGAGTAGGCGATATGCGACAGAGTAAAGCTGGAGTTCTTTGAGACGGTCTGCGTAGGGCATCTGTTTGAGGCCGGTAATCCTCTTTGTGAGGTATTTCTGTGGCCTTTCCAGTTGTTGTAGATGTCTTGTGAGGTACATACCAAAAGGGGCGTTGTACTCTATAATGAGTCTGAGTGATGAGTAGAGGGGAACAATGACCTCTTTTTTCCTGGATGAGAAACCTTTTGTGATGAGGTGTGCCGCATAGAAGGATTTCCTGACTACTGTGGCGATGTGATTATCACAGGAGAGACTACTGTCCACCTGTGTCCCAAGGTCTCTTATTACACTTTCGGTGTTAAGTAGGCTATCGCCTATGTGGTAGTTCATGGGTACAAAGTTTTTACAAAAAGGGATGCAATGCACTTTTTGGCATTGAACTTAAGGCCATGGCTTTGACACCAGGCATCTGTCTCAGTGAGGCCCTTTTGTAGGATGTCCACATCATTAGGAGTTTTGATTAAGGCTCCTAGTTTGCAGTCATCTGCGAACTTTGTTAACCAAAGACCTTCTGTTTTAGCCTGTACTTCAGAGAAGTAGATACCAAATAGGAGAGGACCTAGGACTGAACCCTGTGATACTCCACTTGTCACTGGTCTGAACTTGGATTTAGAGTCTACTATTTTCACAGTGTGGGTTCTGTCAGTGAGCCAGTTGGCAAACCACCTTGTGACATTGGGATTTATACCTAGTTTAATGAGTTTATCTATAATTCCAGAGTGGGGGATGGTGTCTAAAGCCTTGGCGAGATCTAGATAGGCTGTGTGAACCACCTTACCCTCATCTACGGCTTTGGTGACCACTTCAAAGAAGTCTATCAGGTTTAGGAGACATGATCTGCCTTTTACAAACCCGAACTGGGTAGGGTCCAGAGTTTGGAAATTACAAATGTCATTGTTTATAAGTTCCATGATGATACATTCCATAGCCTTGCAGACCAGGCTCGTCAGGCTAATGGGGTACTTAGGCGGGGTGCCAGTTTGTTCTGTAGTGCATGTAGAACGCAGCCTGGGATGTTGTAAGGTCCCATGGATGCTGTGTTCTTGGCTTTGGAGAGTGTTTTTTTTTTTACCTGTGCAGCCATGATTACAGGAACTTTGCATTCTTCCGGTATAGAGATGGGCCCTTTAGGGGATGAGAGAGGGGTAAAGTTAGCACTGAACCTATCTGCCAGGATGTTGGCAATATCAGTTGGTTCTGTATATTCAGTGCCATTGTGCTGTAACTCAGAGCAGATCTGAATTTTGCAATTTAGATTCTTGACATGGAATTCAAGTGTCTCTTCTTACACTTGTATTTCCTATGAATCTCCTCTGCAGGTTGCTCAGAGGAGGTCTTAGAAACATACAAGTTCTCTCTCAAGAGAGTAGGTTTAAGGCTTTCAAGAACCAGCTGTCCTGACATATGTAGGAGAGAAGACTGAGGTCCCTAGGAGATCCTGTGGGGGTGGGTTAGATCTGGCTCAGACAGGGAAGACTTTAGTCTAGGCTGGGAGAGTACTCTTTTGAAAGCCTTAAATGTGAAGCCTGAAATGGCTTTGGGAAGCTCAGCCTTCTCAGCTGAAACCCTTGAAGGCAGCTCAAAAATGGAAACCACTTGATTGGGTCTGAAGCTGTCACTGGAGCCTATCTACCTAGCACTGAAGCTTCTATGGGGAGTAAATGATCTGAAGACCTCAGAACCAATCCCAACTTGTCAGAGTCAGTGCCGATGTTATGGCTCCAGCACTCCAAAGGTTCCAATAAGGTAGGGTTGACTTAGTCAAAAACTCACAGGAACTGAAGAAATATGTTGTCTCAGCTCCATTGCACATCTACCCTGAACAAGAGTCGGATTCATGGGCTCTGATCTGAAAGGCTGGACTGGAAAAGGAGCCAACAAGTAGTGATGTAAGGAAGACGTTCTACCAGATCCAACAGTGGTCGGAGCAGATAGCAGCCACAACTGGATCTTGTTCCAAAGAAAGCATTTCATCATCCTGTCCGTATCTGCTTCAGTTAGGCACTCAGAGATCTGAATAACCTGAAGGATGAGGTTGAAGAGAGAGGCCTGGATGAGTATGGTGGTCTGTCTTGTAGGATCGAAGACCTGAATCTGTGAGAGACTCACTTCTGAGAGAAATTAGGAGTCATTGAGGATATAATAATTATCGGATCTGAAAATAGCGTTGGTTTTGAAGGTTTACTGAGCTTCAGTGATGGAGCCGATGAGATAGCTGGTTGTAGAGACCACATCCTAGTAGATTTTGGCTCATCGTTCTCAGAGGATTTCTGACAGTCCCTGTCAGAAGTTCAATTTTTATTATTTTTTTTTTTAAGAAGAACAGGAAAAGGAGGCGGAGGAGAATAAGTTTGTTTTATAACAGCCAACATCCATCTTTCATGAAACAATGTTATCAAAGGGCAGTTTATATAAGACTTAGCCACTTTGTTAGTTATGACAAGACTTCTGATAACTAGATAGTCTAGATTTTGAGGGTATTAAAAATATTGGATCATACTGTTGCAGAAGTGAAACAGAGTAGAACAATTAAGTTTTCATCTATTCTGTTAAGTTAGATTCAGAAAGCACTAAAAATGCAGTAAAAAAATTTGAAAGATATACCTGGGGAACAAAGATTTAACTAAAATTATTGGTAAGGAACAGTACAGTTGTGTACACTTACTATAAATGTAGATGTTCAAGTGTATTCACTGTTGCAGTCATCTCATTTGGGTTATCTGCTTGCAGTAGCCCTCAGTTGGCCTGATTATCAAAGTCTTAGGTCCTGCATTGGTTGCTGTCTCATCTTCCATGACGTCAGGTAGTCAGGGGTATAAAGCATGCAGCAGATGTCATTACATCAGTTTTTCTTGACCCAGATTGTCAGGTGCCCCCCCCTAATGGGAAGCAATTAAATATATATATGCAAGGTTATACCTCCAACAAAAAAGCAAATACACCAAAAAGCTTTTAAGCATAGTAAAGGAGAATAGAGATATCGCCAAAATAAGTCAGGGGGCTGGAGGGGGAGTAACCAGGACTGCAACAGGGAATACACTCGAACATCTACATTTATGGTAAGTGTACACAGCTGTACTATGTTCTTCGTGTTTCACTGCTGCAGTCATCACATTTGGGTAGATTCCCAAAGCAAAGGATGGGAGGAGGAATTTAAGATAGCATTAGGACCAGCTGTAAGGCCCTGCAAAACTGCAGTGGCAAAGCCAGCTCTGGATTTAGAGAAAACTGGCAAATGGTAATGCTTGATGAAACTATGTACAGAACTCCACGTAGCAGCTTCTAGGATGTCCCTTGTAGGGACAGCTCTGAGAAAGGCTGTAGAGGGTAGGTGCAGCCCTGATTGAGTGTGTTCTTATCCCCTGTGGGGTAGGTTTTCCATGGTGCTTATAACAGAAATGAATGCAATAGCCTATCCATTTAGAAATGGTTTGCTTTGAAATGACCTTCTCCTCTGCCCCTGCAGCAAATGCCACCAGCAGTTGTTCAGATGTCCTTTGAGGTTTAGTCCTCTCCAAGTAAAATCTAAGTTGTCTGTGCACATCTAAGGAGTGCAGTATCCATTCACCTTTGTTCTGTGGATTAGAAAAGAAGGTTGGCAAATGAATGGACTGATTAACAGCCACACTGGATACTACCTTGGGCATGAAGGAGAGATTGGTCCTGAGGGACACCCTGTCCGCATGAAAGATGATGAAAGGCTCCACTGCCATAAGGGCTTGTAATTCAATTACCCTTCTTGTTGAAGTGATTACTCAGAGGAAGGCTGTTTTCCAAGAAAGGAATTTTAACTCTGCACTTGCAGCTGGCTCAAAAGGAGGTATAGTGAGTTTTTCCAATACAAAGTTAAGGTCCCAGGCTGGAGTTGGGGCTCTCCTGGGTGGTCTTAAGTTTTTGGCTGCTCTGAGGAACTGCTTGAGCAATGGATGAGAGAAGAGGGGTGGTTCTGTGTTGTAATGTGTGGAAATGGCTGAGGCATGAACTTTGATGGAGGAAAAAGAAAGGCCCTTGTGAAGTATCTCAGTTAAGTATTGAAGAATCTGAGGTAAATTGGGCGCTGCTGTGCCCATCCCTTGAGTTTGGTTCCAGGAACAGAATCTTTTCCATTTTTCAGCATAAGATTTTCTAGTGCTAGGCCTCCTTGCCTCCAAAATGACATCCAACACTTGTTTGCTGAGGGATGGCAACGGAGAGATTAGGTTATTAGCCAGGCTGCCAGGTTCAGGGTTTGAAGCTGAGGATGCAGAATCTGGCCCTCCTCCTGGGACAGCAGGGTAGGGGTCTGAGGCAAGTGCCATGGAGCCAGCAGTGACGCACTGCGCAAGAGGGGGTACCAGTGTTGGCGTGGCCAGTCTAGTGCAGTCAGTATCATCCTTGGTTTGTCCTGTTTGATCTTTAGTAGTACGTTGGAGAGGAGAGGCAGAGGAGGAAAGGCATAAACTGATAGATTTTTCCAGGTGAAGGACAGGGCATCCACTTTCCAAGCTTGTTTGTGGGGAGTCCTTGTGCAGAATGTGTCCAATTGATAGTTCTGGGGGGAGGCAAATAGGTCTATATCTGGGCTCTCCCATTTGTTTATCTACATTTTGAAAGTCTTTGGTTCCAGTTTCCACTCATGTGGGTCCATGAGATTTCTGCTTAGTTTGTCTGCCAGTGTATTTAGATTTCCTGGCAGGAATTGAGCCTGTAGATGCACTTGGTAGCTCAAGGCTGTGTTCCACAGAGCCATGGCTAATCTGCAGAGGGGGTATGAATGGGTACCCCCCTGCTTGTTTATGTACCACATAGCAGTGGTGTTGTCCATCTTTACCATTAATTGTCCTGGAAGAATGTGGTCCTTGAAGGCTGTCAGAGCATTCTGTACAGCTAACATTTCTTTTTGATTGATATGCAGGTGCATTTGACTTGGGTTCCATTTGCCCTGAATGCACTTCCCTGCCAGGTGAGCCCCCCACAGCATAGTCTGATGCGTCTGTTGTTAGCGTTTGGGTGGCAGGGGGTAGAGTGAATGGTAGTCCCTTGTTTTGGTGGCAGGCCTCTGCCCACCAAAGGAACTCATAACTGTAGACAATGTATGATAGGAATCATTGCTTCTAGATCCTGAGAATGATGACACCATAGGCTTTTTAGATACCAGTGTAGTTTCCTCATATGCAGTCTTGCATATGGAATTAGGAGAATGCATGAGGCCATGAACTTCACGGCTTGCAGTATTTGCCTTGCAGATAGCAGAGTTTTTGTGGCCATTAGTTTGAAGTAAGCTGTCAAATAAATTTGTTTCTCTGGCATGAGGAAAGCCATCTGGGAAGCTGGGTTCAAGCTTGCTCCCAGGAATATCATTTGTTGACAGGGTACAAGATGTGATTTAATTTTGTTTATGGTGTAACCCAGACAAGTTATCACCTTTTGTACAAATGCCAGATGATTCAAATGTATATCCTGGCTTTCTGCCTGAATTAGACAATGGCCCAGGTATGGGTATATTTGAATATTTATTTGCCTGCAAAAAGCAATAACTGGAGCTAGGCACTTTGTGAATACGCTGGGCACAGTAAATAAGCCAAAGGGCAGTGCAGAGAACTGATAATGCATGTAGCCTGCTTTGAAGCGTAGGTATCTTCTGCAAGATTCCCTGATTGGGATGTGCACACAGGTTTCCTTTAGATCCAGTGTTGCCAACCAGGCATCCTTGCCTAGCATAGAAAGCAACTGGTGAAGGGTTAAGCATCTTGAATTTTGGGATCACCAAAAAGGTGTTTAGGACAGAAAGGTCCAGGATAGGATGCCATGAGTGGTCTTTTCAGGGTACCCGGAAAAGTCTGGAGTATAAACCTTGTCCCTTTTCCTCTTCTGGTACAGTTTGAATAGCTCTTATGCGTAAGAGAGAGAGTACTTGCTTTTGAGCCTCTGCCCTTGATTTGTGGGTAGATCTGGCCAACCGTTTGGGGTTGTTAACGTATGGAAGTGAAATCTGTATACTTGGGAAACTATATTTAAAACCCATTTGCCCTGGGTAATGAGTTCCCAGTTTGTTGCCTGCAGAGCAATCATTCCCCCAAAAGGAGCAGTCAGTTGAGAAGGGCTTGGAAGTTTTAAAGTTAAGTCATTGAGACAGTTTACCATAGGGAGGAGTCTTACTACTCCCTGATTTGGAAGTGGGAGCCTCCCACTGCTTAGTCCTGTGAGTACCCTGGGACTGAAGCCTGGGTGTTCTGCTGGTTCTGGGTTTTGGCTGAGAAGGCCTGGAAGAACCAGGAAAGGACCAATTCTTAGAGGGCCAATGCCTACTAAATCTTGGAGGCTGTACTTGTAGGAAATCTTTAACAGTTTGCATAGATTTAGCTTTTTCCTCCATCTTTTTAAGTACTTCTGCTTTGTTGCCAAACAGGCGTTCCGGATTTAAGGGAGCATCCAGCAATTTAGCTTTAACATGATCTGGCAAAGATTGCTCCTTAAGCCAAGCATGCCTTCTAAGTACAGACCCAGTGACAGCAGCCCTGCCAGATGCCTCTGGTGAATCAAAACCATATAGCAAAGTATGCTTTCCAACTTGTTCAGCAGAATGTATTAAATCCTGTTAAACCTTATTTTTAGCACAGTCAGGAATCAACATCATTTTCTGTTTAAGCAATCCAATAATGTGCTGCTGATACTTTAACATATGAAACTGGCAGTTTAAGGCTCCAATAGCCAAGGTTGCAGAAGTGTATACCTTCTTACCCCATCTATCCAGCGCCCTGGAACCTCTATCAGAGGGGGTGGGATTTTTGGCAGTAGTAGCCTTAATGCCCTTGGGTCCCTGTGAAATAGTCTCAGAATCCGCAGTAGGATTTTTGAAAAGGAACTTGTGGGAGTCAGGAACTCTGTAATACCTATCAGGTTTTCTGGAAGCAGGAGGTAAAGAGTCAGGGGCCAAGCTAGATTCCGAAAAGTCATCATCAACAATGTCTAGTACAGGGGGGGGATTAGCTAAAGGCCTGTGCTGGGGCAGGAGTAAGAAATCCCTAAGACGCTTTTTAGAATCAGAGTAATCCTGGCTTTCCCAGCGGAAATGCTCCCTAAGAGTATGCAAGGTTTCACCAAAAGAGAAATCCTCTGGAGGGGAAGCAGAGGGAATAGAGTCCTCTGCATCAGAATCCTCACAGGTAGATAAGGGTAAATCCTGGTCATCAGAGGAAACAGAAATTTCAAAATCCTGATCAGAAGTATCATAAGCAAGTTCAGTCCTAGGTCTCTTAGAGGGGGAAGGTTGGCTTCCCCTGATTAAAGTAATAAGGTCTTCAGCCATTCTTATCATTTCTTTTTTAGGCATAGAGGCCTGACCATGAAGTCTGGGTGTCAGTTTTCTAGGCATGGTTCGAGTTTTAGGCCTTGAAGAAGAAGATGGCATTGGTTTAATATGCAAGTCAGTAGGCCTGACTACACCCTCAGAAGCCGGTGCCTGCACAGCGGCTCTGGATCCATCCAAGGTAGAGACATCCGCAGGTTCCACAGCTGAAGCATCTCGCGGCATACCGGACTCCGAATGTGTCTCAGTAGAGGCCTGCGAATCTGAAGTAGCGGGTATCAGGGGCTACGAAGGCACCTGAGTACCAATGAACTGGTGACTAGCTTAGGAGAAGCGTCGGCGGCAGCTTTGGACCTAGGCGGCCTGTCTCTGTCTTTATCTTTGCGTTTTTATGAAATATCGGTAGTCAGATGGCTTACCGAAGACATACCTGGATAATTGAACCGAGTACCAAAATATTTAGAAGCGTAAATATACCAACAACGAATAATTCGTACTTTAAATAAGTTACAAACCCGACAGCGAGCTACGTCGTAGTCAGGGCCTAGGCCAGGAATACAGTACGAATGAAAATATTTATGAGGTATTTGCTTTCCACAAGAAATACAATTATTGACTTTTACTGACATCGGTTTAGAGCAAAAAAAGTTTCCCCAATGGGGTACTTAGCTTTAGTTGATGACTTTGGTTCTGAAACTCGAAAATGAAAATTTCAGGAGTCGGGTGACCGGCACTTGCAAACTGCTTCTGCTTCGGGCACCACACGGCAAGAAAGACTGATATAATAGTGTCGGCTGCATGCTTTATACCCGACTACCTGACGTCATGGAAGATGAGACAGCAACCGATGCAGGACCCAAGACTTTGATAATCAGGCCGAATGAGGGCTGCTGAAAGCAGATGACCCAAATGTGATGACAGCAACAGTGAAACACAAAGAACATCAAGAAGAAGAAAAAGGCCATTGGCTTCCCCAAAGAAGAAGAATGTTCTCTATACAGAAAGGTTAAAGAAGACCTTTCTGTATTAACTTGTTAAAATTTTCAAGTACAGCCCTTTAGCCAAAAGCCTCCCAAACAGAATAGGGTACATCAAGGTTTGAGGGGTCAAGACAGTACACACATTTATCGTGTGCATCAGAATTAGGGAGTTTATGTGTATGTGACACAAACGTTTAAAAACCAGCCAGCTTGGCAGCCTTAACAACCTAACCTAAAGGTATGCAAACATTAGCTAAACTATATTAAGAAGAGATTAATAAAAAGTTTTTTTTTTTATTTTTTTGGGGTTAATAAATGGTTCATAGGTTCAAATATCAGTACTAGCCTAACTGCTTTTGTGGGCCATTTTAAGCCTACGCAGTTACCCCATGTGAGAATCAATCCCAGCACCTTGTGTCTGTAAGGTAAACACCTTAACTATTACGCCAACCTCCCACTTAAAGACTACAGTGGGGGAGGAAATAGAAATGGAGAAGGCATTTTTCTGAAGGTAACAAGATAAGCTAAATCCTTGGACAGCACTAAAGATTCATCCAGCACATAAAGCAACAAACAAGATCTGGAGGAAGCACATTCTACACATGGGGATTATGGATAGGGGAGGAGCCTTAGCACCAGATCTATGGCTTTGAAGAATCTGAGGTCAGATCTGAGATCCATCTGTTGAGAAATGGATGGAAAAGACAACACAACGTCAGATCAATGACTGTGAGCTTTTCCAACTCATGCCTTCATAACTTTTTTATAACTTCATTTACTTAGTATATATGATGCTGCATATACTTCCTGGCACTTAGCTGTTAGGTAATCACGTGTTATCGATATTAGTAAAGGGATAATGCATGCCTGGTTAAGAAGGTGGGTGTTACTTTCCTTTTCATAGTACCATGCCCATAACACTTCTTCATACTCTACAGCCATTTAACTGCCCTTCACTGATACTTTTTCTGCTGTACTCACCTCTTCAGCTCTATCCCGCTCCGTTCACCCTTTGGGCTCACCCCACTCCCCTACCCTGCCCCCAATTCTCACCCACCCCCAGCAATCCTAGATTTTTTTCCTCCTTGGCCCCTCCCCAACCTATTCACTCAATAGTTGTCCCCCCACCAAATCCTTCCCCTCTCCTCCTCTTCTACTGCATCTCTATTTTACTCCCATACTAAGATCCTATAACAACCTTCTGCACTCAAACCTCCCTTCCTACCCTACCTTCCTTTCCCATTACTCCAACTTCATTCTTTTCGTCCCTTTTGCCCTAATATGCTCTTATTAGGTCTTCATATCCTCCTAGTCCCCTGCCCCCCTCCCTTATCCTAATTCCTCTATATTTTGCTAGCTCATACAACTGTAATACTTTCCCAAAAAATAGCCACCAAAACTACCAGCATACATACACACCTTCACACTCAATCCCACTCCCATTTCCACTCCATCTCCTCATCTCTCATCCAGCCCAATACTCTTCACGTATTCCACCCTAAAATTTTCTTCTTTAAAGTAAAAACATGGCCATCCACTCTAACCTTAAAACCATCATATCTCAAACCTAGTAAACCTAAATGGCTAAAGGATAATACCTTCAATAGCTTAGTCCAAGCTGGGGATATTCATCCTAACCCTGGTCATACCCCATCCTCTGCCAACATCCACCTTCTACCACAATACCCTAAAGTTTTTCACTTTGAATGCACAAAGTCTTAACAACATAATTCACCACTTTCAAGCTTGGTTATGCCATAACCAACCTGACATCTTAGCCATCTCCGAAACTTGGCTCAAACCCTCTATCTCTGACTCTGAGATTCTACCTCCAGGATTTCATGTTCTCAGAAGTGACCGCCTTAACAAAAAAGGTGGCGGCTCTGCCCTAGTCTACTCTGACCGCCTTACCATAATTCCCCTCCAAACTTCAATTCCTCAATTCCAGAACACAGAACTAACTGCCAGACTACTTAAACTAAATAAACACAAAAATATCTGTATTACTGCCCTATATATCTCACCTAATAATAATATATCTAAACGCAAAGAAATTCTCTTATGGGCTTCTACTAGAATCCACTACGAAACACACATCCTAGGAGATGTAAATATTGACTGGAACAAAATCAACTGCCACTCCCCCTCCCTAACAATTAACCTCTATAACTTCTCACAGTAGATCCTCCCCATCACCTGACCAAACAAAACAAATCCACCTGGATCCACCTTTGACTGGATCCTAGTCTCAGACCCATCTAAAATAACTAACTCTGGCACCATTCCTGATACCATTAGCGACCACCTTCCAGCCTTCATACATCACTCAACCAGCTCTACCCCAGACCAGCACCAATACATCCACACTCGCAACCTTACTAACTTTAATCCCACAACCTTCTCAAGAATTTTTAAACAGATGAACTGGCAAATTATAAACACCCTTTCTCTTGACAGTGCTATAGAATACTTCAACTCCATCTTCCTAGATACCCTAAACTTTCTTGCCCCACTAAGGAAAAAAAGGATAAAAGCCAAAAATGTTCCTTGGCTATCCAAAGAAACTAAAAAGATTATGCACCAAAGAGATAAAATTTGGAAACTCTACCAAAACAATAAGCTGCCCACTACACTTCTCCAATACCAACAGCTGTGTAACCTTGCAAAAACACTAATCACCAAGGACAAGAAATCCTATGACATGACACTTCAGTCCAAACATAATAATAAAAATCCCAAACTTTTCTGGAATTCTCTAAACTCTCTTCTCAATCCAGGCTCCAAGAATAACCCATGTCCTGACCCAAATAAATATGACCTAGAACTAAGCTCCGAATTTAATTCATTTTTCATAGAAACCATTTCTAACCTCACCAAGACATTTCCTAACAGCACCCCATCTTCCTCATACTCATCATTTTCCAATTCACCCAGCAATCCTCCCTCTCTGTTTGAACTCAAACCCATCTCCACTGACTTTATACAAAAACTTTTATCCAAACTTAAACCTTGCTCAAATGCTCCTGACAATATCCCTTCCTCATTCCTGAAATGTGCTGCCGATGGCATTGCTCTTCCAATCAGCATCATTATAAATAGATGCATAAAGGAGCCCTATATCCCTAAACTCTGGCGCTCAGCCTATATTCCTCCACTACACAAAGGTGGCAAAAACACAAGCATCTCAAACTCCCTCCCAATCGCTCTGCACTCTCCAATCTCCAAAAATCCTAGAAAAATGCATCCACCTTCAACTCATGCCTTTTCTGACTCTAAACAACCTTCTCACTCCCACCCAACATGGCTTCCGCCCAGGCCATAGCACAGTAACCGCTCTACTCTCTTTCCTTGAAACTGTCAACCAGGCCCGAGATTCTGGACATTTAGTATCCACCATTTTACTTGATCTGTCTAAAGCTTTCGATATTGTGTCCCACAAACACCTTCTCTGCCAACTCTCCAACCTACATCTCTCACCCAATACTATATCCTGGTTCTCCAGTTATCTATCCGAAAGATCACAGGCAGTCAAACGGAAGAACTTCATCTCTTCCTTCCTACCCACCCCAACTGGAGTACCACAGGGATCTATTCTTGGCCCCATGCTTTTTAATATCTTCATCAATAACTTTCACTCAGCCATTCCTGATACCAAAATCATTCAATATGCAGACGATTCTACATTAGTCTGCTCTGCCTCAAACCTCTCTGAACTTCTAAACAAAACCCAAATAGCATTTTCAATAACTGAAAACTGGATGTGCCAAAACCACCTCTCTCTAAATGCAAATATATCAAAGATTCTACTTTTCCCTCCTACAAAGTCCTTCCCCTATGACAAAAACAACTTCAAAGTCTATAGCAACACCAATTCACCTACAGAAGTAGTTTCCTCTGCTAAACTACTTGGTATTACCATTGATGAACACCTCAAATTTGATATACATATTCAACAAAATATCAAGAAAACCCACCAAAAGCTAGGCATGCTGTACAGGAACAATCACTTTCTCTCCAACTCTACAAGGCATACACTGGCCACAACTTATCTTCTCCCTTCCTTATTATATGGAGCCCCTCTCTTAAACAATTTGTCCTCTTCTATTACCTTCAAAATAGAAACCTGCTATAACAAAATCTCTAAATTCGCCACAAACTCCAAAAACTATATCCATCACTGTCTTACCCTACAATCCCTGAACTGGCTAGAAGTCCCTAATTACCTAGATTACCTCCAACTCATTACTGCTCATAAACTCATATTTCACCCAACCCAATGTCCGGCACTAACTAATCTTCTTCCCCCCATGCACTCAAAAGAACACTAAGATTTGAACATCAGAATCTAATAGCTATCAATAAGCCTAAACATCCTGCAGGCCAACTTCTTCTCTGCTACTCTCTTGGCAAAAAATGGAATTCCCTTCCATCTACTCTAAGATCCATGCCAAACTCTGAAAACTTCAAAAGCCTGCTTTTCAAATACCTGTCCTCCAAGCGAAAATGTACCTGCCATCACCCTACCTAATCCAAGTAAATCCTGCTGCTCCCAGTGTGTACTCTCTCTTTCTCCTGGACTCTCTATGCTGTCAATAACACCAACAGCCACTCTGACATAACTCAACCTTGTAAATATTGTAAATAGCATCCTTGTTTAATTATGTATAACCAGAGTGTATTAGCTATGTCATTATTCTGTCTTCTCCTTCTATGCATGTTCATACTTATATGGCTGTCTATCTCCACATATTACACTGCTCCTTAAATAAAACTGTAAAACCCTGAACTCTGTAAATACCATGACTTCAAATATGTTAATTGTAACTTTTTATATAATGTATCTGTTATACCTATGTACCAATTGTATTGCAATTGCTTTATGCAACTTGGAGCTTTTCTCCCCGGGCCTCCACTGAAAATGGGTCATTTCTGCCCAGTGGACGTCCCTGGTAATCAAACTGGAAATAAATAAATAATAATAAATAAATGATAGTGTAGTTAATCTCTGTAAATCTAACAATTGTACAACTGTTATCTGACATTATCACATTAAATAATATCTACATCAATGTATTAACCTTTGATATCTGCCAAACAATGTGTGATGCCACAACATTGCCAACACTTGGATATGTTCTTTTAAAATGGAAAAATGAAAAAATAATATACTCGGTTAAAAATGGGTTGGTCAATGACACAGTGACTAGTGTTCCTGCATTTTATTATTTGGCTATCTATTTTTTTTTTTTTTTGGCTGGGTTAACCTGCAAAGAGTCTGCATGTCTTCTTTGTGTCTGCACTAGTTTTTACACAGCACCCCAGTTTCTTCCCAAATCCCAAAAATGTGCTATAGGTATACTTGTGAGCCTCCACACTGCTTGTAGGTATGCGTATCGTGTGAACACACTTGTGGGGGTTCATTCTGTGATGGAATGAAGTCCCATTCAATATTTAATTCACTACTATGCACCCACTGACAGTTGGGACAGGTTACAGCTCTTCTGTAAACCTGAAATGGATTAAGCAGGTTATCAGACAGGAAATGAATAAATAACATAAAAAAGATAGTCCATCAAAAACTATCAGTGTGAATATATATGCATTATTGTGTATCTAATCTTAACTAATTTAAGTTTTTAAAATGATCTTTCCAAAATTCTGGGTTATTTGACTTGTGAGAAAGCTAGCAATGTTAAAATCAATTCACAAGGTGAAAGCAAAGACTGAGTTTACAAGAACAGTCAAGAAGTTGAACAGACATCGTGAATACAGTACAGAGTAATGACATGGAAACATTGCAATGACTATTCTGATATATTTTTAAGCTAAGGGAAGTTTGTATGGAGGCTATCATATGTAAATAAATCTATATGAATTTCATTTAGAATAGGAAATGAAAGAGCTAATTAAACAGTGATTTGATCCTTCAGGTCAATGTTTCTTTCTTGAACTGTACATTTTTTTGTTTTATATCGAAGGATTATACTGGTTATTGGTTTTGTTTGATTTTTTTTAATATCAAATGATGTTAGCAACGAAGGTGATTCTAGCTGTGAAGCTGCGCCTGATGCCACAGCAAAGGGCCTATTAAGCCTTCCATGTTATTAAGAATGCTCCTCCCTACATATTAACGAGGGTTACTATTACCAGCTTGATAAGCTAAGCCCACATCCCTGATTAATGGCTGCAACTTCATCACCTGCAAGCCTCTAGCTGCATGTGGCAAAGCAGCCAACTAGACCACTACTCCCTCTCTTCCTAGGTAGGTGAGAAGGTGCTTGCAGCTCATTCTTAACCCCCCCCCACAGAAACACACATACACATATACACGCGCACACACACACACACACACGCACACACACACACACACACACACACACACACGCACACACACACACACACACACACACACACACACACACACACACACACACACACACACGTGCGCACGTGTGTGCACTCACAGTTCTTCCAGTAGCTAAGCCATAGCATGTCTTGGTCAAAGAACTTTACCTATCCACATCACAGAGCTAGCCTAAGTTGGGGTAAACATAATTTATGATCTGCAAGCACATGCAAGTCATCAAAAAAGCATGAGGACAGACTGACACAGCTGCTAAACAGATAAAGACAGCATAATTTTATATGAAACAGAAGAATGATAAACTTGAAATGCATGGGTCATATTTTAATATTAGGGAGGGGGTGGCTGAATCCTGATGCAATTTGCAGCCCCTAAGCCAAAAAAAAAACAAGCAAGCATTAGACATGCTTCTAGAAATGATCACTATTTTGCAAAGCTCATACCTAATATGTCTGATGTAACTATAGCTCTGAAGAAACTGTTTAAAGGAAGATGCGGGCCTAGAAATAAAGCAATGAGCAAAAACCTATTGAAATAAATGAGATAATAGTTACATAAACATCAATGTTAAAATACTAAAATGTGAATAAGCTAACTGGCTGCAAGTAGATGCCAGTCAGAATACTACAAGCAGCTAAACCAGTTGATTATAGCCCAGCAGAACAACATACACTAGTGTAAAAAACTTACCTTAACAGTAGATATTCAAATAGATCACTGTTGCAGTAATGCTGACAGGTGGGACATATCCTGCTAAGGATACCGCAAGTTCATCCAGTACACGAAAATTAGGTGTTCCTTCCTCACAAAACTGTTATGTCCATCCACAGAACTAGGCTCAAGGACTGTGTGCTTGTACTTAAACGTAGGAACATGAACATCTTCACAGCTTTCTTGACCCTGTTATACACGGAAGACAGACTCAGGCAAAATGACCCCTAGGAAGGACAAGCAAATAAGAATTTCATCTCTGCCTAAAGGAAATAAGGAGGAAAACAAAGGAAATGGAGGGAGGGGCATATAGTACAACAGTGATCTGTTTGAACTTCTACTATTATGCTAAATTCTTGCACATCTGTACTATGTTCTACTACAGTAATGCTGACAGGTGGGATGATTCCTAAACCTTTATGCAGACTGGAAGTATATAAAAGATCAAAAACCGGAGTCCAGTAATCCTTAAAGTATGGTTCTTGCAAATCCTGTCCTGGATCTAAAGAAGGCAACAGTTTTGTAATGTTTGGTAAAGGTGTGAATAAAAGACCAAGCCACTTCTGTAACAGATGTGGAGTAAAGTCCTTGAGAAAAAAAAAATACTTGAAGAAGCCACAGCCCTTGTAGAAACTTTTTTTTTCCTGGAGGCACATTTGTTATGCCGTGTATCTGGGTTCACTGTATGCTGCTAACTTTATGTCACAATTTAATTTTTGATTTAACCATAGCTTACTTTATTACTGCTTTACACTTCTGAGATCAATTTTATAAAAAGAAATAAAGAAGTTATGTACTCACCATAACGTTCCATCTGAGTAGTTATACTTCATTTTTCTGCAACCTGTGGGTATTCGGATCCGAGCCGGCAACTTTTTTTCTAGCATCTGCTCCAAGCTCCTCCTCCTACCCATAATGCACTACCATCTCCTACCTTCCCTAAGATCGAGTTTGCTGCAACTAATTACATAAGCAACTCAGCCCAATGAACCAAAACCTGTAAAAACAGGACAAGGTCCGAGATATGGAGGGAGGGAAGGTTGCAGAAAAATGAAGTATAACTACTCAGATGGAACGTTATGGTGAGTACATAACTTCTTTATCTGAAGTAGTTAACTTCATTTTATCTGTAACCTGTGGGACAGAGTCTGCAGCTACTCCAATTCTGGGAGGCCCTTATGGAAGGATATTCCTGAGCACTGCAGAGCCAAATGATGCTCTACCCCTAGAAATCAGATCTAATTTGTAATGGGAAATTAAGATATGTGAATTGACCTAGGTTGCTGCAGCACAAATGTCATCCAAAGGAACCCTAGACCAAAAAGCAGCAGAAGTCGCCATGGACCTGGTAGAGTGAGCTTTAACAATACCAGTAGGAGATAAAACTTTTGCTTTGTAGACATGCGAAATGCAAAGAGTGATCCATCTGGCCAAAGAAACTTTAGAAATAGCTTTTCCCAGAAAAGCTTTGGAAAAGGAAACAAAAAACTGGTCAGTCTTGCAGAATGATTTTGTTCTATGAAGATAGAAGCGAAGTTGTCTATGAACATCTAACAAATGAAGTTTGTATTCACCTTTATTTTGAAAGTTAGGGAAGAAAATAGGCAGATTAATGGACTGGTTTATGTTTGCTTCAGATGCCACTTTGGGTAAGAAGGAAAGATTAGTACGTAGAGAGACCCTATCCTTATGGAAGACCAAATAAGGAGGCATGGCAGACAGAGCTTGAAGCTCAGAAACCCACCTAGCAGATGTAATGGCGACTAGGAAAGCTGTCTTCCAAGATAAAAATTTCAAATCCACCGAAGCTGCAGGTTCGAATTGAGAAGCCACAAATGCCTGTAAGACAAAGGTAAGGTCTCAAGGAGGCACTGAATCCTTGACAGGAGGATGCAACAGAAAAGTACCTTTAAGAAAAGCCTTACACAGTCTAGAGGAGGCTAAGGCAATGTTGTCTTCACCAACATGAAAATTAGAAATGGCTGCCAATTGTACTTTCATTGTGGAGGAGCTAGCTCCTTGCTGAAAAATGCCAGACAAGAAATCCAACACTGCTGAAACAGGAACTGTAAAGGGATCTAGTTTTCTCTGTGAGGCCCAAATGGAAGAAAATGCTTCCATTTACTGTGATAAAGTTTCCTAGTGGAATCTTTAAGAGAAGCCACCAGAATGGATTTTACAGGGGATGAAAAACCGGGACTCTTGGCAATCAATGGAACTAGAGCAGCCAAGCTGTCAGGAGGCTGCCCAGGTCGGGCGGACGGGCACCTGACGGATGGGAGATTAGATCCAGGTAAGGATCCAGAACCCACAGAGGAGCTAAGAGACGAGACCAAAGGAATGGGAACCAAACCTGACGAGGCCAGAATGGGACAATGAGCATAACTTTGCACCGCAGTCGGCAAGCTTTCTGAAGAAACTTTGGAATGAGTGGCAATGGGGGATAAGCATACAGAAGCCCGGGGGGCCAAGCATGGACTAGAGCATCTCTGGGGACTTACCCTGGTGAGGGAATCAGAGTGAAGAACTCGCTGCACTTCACGTTGGAAGGAGATGCGAAGAGATCGCAGCAAGGTTGACCCCATGCAAGGAAGATCTCCTCCGCTACTGACCGTTTCAGAGACCACTCATACAGCATCAGAATAACACGACTCAATCTGTCCACTAAAATGTTGGAACGCTCCGGGATGTGCGTTGCTATCAGAAATCGACCGGTGGAGATCGCCCATTCCCACACTCTCATGGCCTCGTGACATAGGGGGTAGGATATGCCCCCCCCTGCTTGTTGATATACCAGACAACCGACATGTCTGACTGAAGTGCAATCAATCTGAGAGGAAGGACAGTGTGAAAGGCTTCCAAAGCTAAAAGCACTGTCCTCATCTCTAGAACATTTATGTGCAACTTGGTCTCTGACTGGGACCACGTGCCTTGGACTGTCCTTCCCAAACAGTGTCCCCCCCACCCGAGTTGGGAGGCATCCGTGGTCACTGTGGCTTGGGCTGGAGATGACGCGAAGGGGCGTCCTTTTAATATCTCTGGTGAATTTAACCACCAAAGAAGGGACATCCTGCAGACATGACTGATCCTGATCGGAAATTCCATGGGCAGGTCTAGCCAAGACCATTGCACAGCCAGAGTCCATTGAAGAACCCGCATATGAAGGCACGCATAAGGGAGAATCGATATGGAGGCAGCCATGGAGCCCAGTGCCCGGAGAACCTCGCTCACCTTTGAAGACTTGAAGTTCGCTATCTGAGCTATGTGGCACCTGAGGTGTAAGATCCTGTCTAGAGTTAAGAATATCTTCATCTGCAAAGTGTCTAACCGTGCCCCAATGAAGTCTAGAACTTGTACTGGTTGCAGTTGGGATTTCTGAACATTGACTAATTCCCAGTAGATCCGCCAACCGAATGAAGTAATCTCGGGCCAGACAAAGGTGATGCTTGTTGACGGCAGCGAAGAGCCAGTCGTCCAGGTAAGGAAACACCTGAATACCCTGACGCCTCAGGTAAGCCGCTACAACTGCCATGACCTTGGTGAACACCCTGGGTCTGTGGTGAGACCGAAGGGTAGGGCTCTGAACTGAAAATGACTGGCTCCCAGCCGGAAGCTCAGAAACCTCCTGGAGCTGCTGTGGCTCTTGATGTGGTAGTAAGAATCCTAGAGGTCTAACAAGCACATCCAGTCGCACTCTCGGAGATAAGGTAGAATGGACTGTAGGGTGACCATCCAGAATTTCTGTTTGGCTACAGACAGGTTCAGCGTTGACAGGTCTAGAATGGGCCTGAGGTCCCCAGTCTTTTTTGGCACTAAAAAGAAACTTGAGTAGATGCCTGATCCGGACTGATCGGGGGGAACCTGTTTGATCGCTTGTTTGAAAAGCAGCTTTGAAACTTCTAGAGCTGCAGCCTCCCTGTGAGCGGGTAAAACATCCGGGAGGTGTTTTGGAATATTTGGAGGGGCAGCAAATGGGATAGTGTAACCACTGGATATAATCTACCCAGCGATCCGTCGTAATGGACTCCCATGCCACTGGGTGTAAGGACAATCTTCCCCCAACTGCCTCCAGAGTAGGACAGCCGGGCAACCCCTCAGGGCTGCTGACCGGGTCTATCAGAAAAAGGTTCCCTAGACCCAAAATTCCTGGGACCCCCCTACCTCTGGGTCAGCGTCAATCCTGTTCCCCTCTGCCTCTGGGGAAATAGTTGCCCTGAGAATCCCTGGAAAACTGAGATTTTCGAAACCACATCTTCTTCTGCCCTCTTTGATTCCTAGAGAAGGACCGCTGAGGGTTAGAGAAGCGGATCCCGACAGCAGACAAAGTCTTCCTGTCCTTTTCGCTCTGGACAAGTGTGTCATGTACTGTCTTCCCAAAAACGGAAGAACTGTCGAAGGGAGTGTTAATAAACGATGCCTTGAAAGGGTCCGCGAACTGACACAACCTGAGCCAGGCATGACGCCTCATGCTTATGCCTTTCCCCGCTGCCCTAGCTTCTCCTTCCGTGGCATGGGAAAGCAGCCGCATAGATGTGTTTGAGACTGACTTCAGAGTAGACATTTTTGCAGAGAGCAACTGTTTGTCCTGCGGCGATAAAGACTCTGGGGGGCAACTCAGCGAATTCCGATGCAAGGTCTCACTGAAGCCAGATCACATGTGCCAAATAGTTCAGCGCACGGATTGAAAAGGTTGCTGAGGAATAGATGCGCTTCCCAAACCTATCCACCGACCTGGACTCCTTGTCTGGAGGGTGGACTGAGGAACTCTCCTGTGCTTGTTCCTTCTTGCTGGCTGCTGTGACCAACATAGCGTCAACTGGGGCTCCTTTTGACCAAGGTTGTCGGTCGGAAGGGGGAGATAACATCTTGTCAGGGCATTTGGGGATGGGCTCTACGGTGTCAGGCTCCTTCCACGCCCGCGTGGTGATAAGGTCCACCAAGGGGTCCGCTGGCGGGGACACCCAGGAAGTAGATGGGCCCGTGCCAAAGGCCTCCAGGAACACTGACTCATCTCCAGAAGGTTTTGGGGCTGCCCAACCTCCCCTCTGACAGAGGATCTCCATGATTTCTTTGAAGAGACGTCTTAGGGAGGTGACCTGGGGAACCTTCTCCTTCATCTAAGTCAGTCCATAGTGAGGGACTCGGGGGGGGGGGTCCAAGTGCCTCCTTTTGCACTTGCGCTTAGGGTGGCCCTCTTCAGTGGGACTCTCAGAAGAGGATTTGTGAGCCGCAGGGGGTTCCTCAGGGAAAATAACCTGGTGATCCTCTGACATGGACTGTCCCTGAGACAGGATGAAGGGAGTCGTCGCCAAATCCAGGGGTGTCTGGGTGGAATCCGAGGGGATGGGCTGGGGTCTCAGTCCCTGGGAGAGAACCCTCTCCACCAATTCAAAGGCCGAAGGAGAGCGGACCTCCTTGGCACCCAGCAAGGAAGACGGCTTCCCCAGATCCAATGCAGGGACTGGAGCCAAATCAAGGGTAGCCTGAGGTCCGAGGAAACGGGTCGGATCCGAAAAGGGCAGAGCCGAAGAATCCATTCCCTCGGGTCTGACCTCCCTGTCCACGGCTCCAAGAGTCACTCAGATCTGAACTAGTCGGATCAGAGGAACTCAAGGTAACAGCCGAAGTCGAGGTTGGAGGAACCGTCGGCGCCGAGCTACCAGCTCCAAAAATCCTCTGATCCAAGAGCCCCGAAGCCGAAGCACAGATCGGGGAAGGGGAGATGCGGCAGAAAAAGGGCATGGAGGTCTCCCCTCCAGAGGGAGAGGGGCCTGGCAAGACTCCCATCTGTATTTGGGTCTGAATGAATCTCCGCATCATCCTGTCCATGTCCAAGTCCGATAAGCTCCGAGTCGATAGCGAAGAGGCCACCAACTCGGATCTGGCTGGTCTGCACAATGACGGGGAGGAAGGCCTCGGATCCGAATGTTCCAATGGCTCCAGTGAGAAACGAGGAGTCTGGAGCCATGAAGAAACTGGCCTCATGGCCTTAGAAGGGGGACTAAGAAAGAGCTCCCTGTCCGGGGATCTCTTGCGAGGTCTGTCCTTTCTCTTGTCCCTATCCTCTTTGCGCCTTTCTCTGTCCTTTTCCTTGTCAGCCACACTGACTGTAGATTTGTCTTTACTTGACCCAGCACCAGAAGAAGAGGGAGTTTGAGTCCCTGTCTGGGTGGGAGGTTGAGCACTAGGTACCGAGGCCGTGGCAGATTCCAGCATAGATGTGGGGAGAAGGCCTTTAGCTACTAATTTGGCCTTCCAATCCCTGAGGGCCCTAGGATTAAACCCAGTGCAGATAGCACATTGTGTGGACAAATGTGCTACTCCCAAGCAAATAACACACAGAGTGTAACCATTAGCCGGGGAGAGCTTATGGCCACACTGTGCATTTCTTGAACACAGATTTTTGGCTGATCAGCCATGGTGCTGCACCAAAAAAACACTACCTACTAAAAAAACACCACACACAAACACAGGTAGGGGAAGGGCAGGCTTAACAACTACTCTACCGAGTTTAACAAAAACTTTTTTTTTTGACTATCCGACGAACAAGCAATATACTATACTAAAGGGGAGGAAGGGAAATAATCAACTCAGACACACAAAGAGACTAAGTATTAATAAAACTTACTATCCCTGAGCTCAGAGCGAAGGAGACCACGATGCACACTACTGGCGTGGCAAACAATATCTGAGGGAAGGTAGGAGATGGTAGTGCATTGTGGGTAAGGGGAGGAGCTTGTAGCTTGGAGCACATGCTAGAAAAAAAGTTGCCGGCTCGGATCTGATACGGATCCACATACCCACAAGTTGCAGATAAAATGCAGTTAACTACTTCAGATAATCAGTTTCTGTAGTTTATTTAATCTATACTTGTTTTCATAAAGAGGGTATTTTTTTTCTTTTCAAAAGTTGTTTCTTGACCCCTGTGCCTATTGACAAAAAAACTTCCTGTAATGGAACTCAGGCCATTCATTCCCACACTATTAGAGGAACTACCTCAGTACAGGATAAGGGCTAAAGTCATCTGGAGGGACAATGACACCGGCAGCCATGACGGTTTTGTGCACCCTAATCAGTATGTTGACAGCTAGGAAATTTGTATGGCCTAATCTTACACTCTGGCATGGCAGGACTGAACTACCTATAATGACTGTAGGGACCCAAAACACCTTCCCTTTGCAAGTAGTTGCTCCCCTACACTTCTGAGTGATGACTATCACAGGGTGGTAGATTGATAAGAAAAAAGCCAAACCCCAGGATGTGTACCTATATTTTTGCCACATCTCCTCTAAGGGACTATGGTGCCCCTGCTCTGCCCCCCCCCCCCATGGATGGGCATGTCCATCTTACTCTACTATCTCTGTCAAACATCTAAGACACTAATCAAACTTGGATCACAAGGGTTGATGTGAAGGCTTTTCATTTTTTCAAGCACCTTTATTAAATGTGACATTTTTATAAAGTGACAAAGCTAGATATACACTACTAGAAAAGAAAGCAAACCGTACTAACATTTCTTTTTTTTTTTATTTTAATGCAGTACATACTTTAACAGTTTTCATTCACTCCAGTATTACATATACCTGCACAATTCCTGCCTTCTTTTAAATTTCACATCTCTTTTGAACACTATTCTGCATGCATCGTTCCATAAATTCCATTTATTTCAATGTAATTTGCTCCTTTTCTTTGCTAAAAATCTCACTTCCCATTTTTTTTAATCTCTCACATTCTACACGCCAGCAAACAACACTATATTGCAACCATGTGACAACACATCTACTTTTGTTGAGGCTGTTAACAAAAATCATTACTTAAACTGCCAAGGCACCATTTGAAACAAACCTCGGCTACATAGCACTACTTACTTTAACTCACCTTTATTTGATTCTTAGCCTACAACTAAAGTGAATCTCCTCCAGTCCACACCTACTGCCATAAGGGTTCTAGAGACCATAGCCACACATGGTATTGTTTTAGTAATAGGAGACTCTACATGGTGGGAACAGTGATACTCCAAGCTGTCTCTGTGGCACCAGGATTTGGAAAGTTTACACAGCACTTAGGTCCTTTCACCCTAAATATGAGTATGTTATTGTTGTCCACTCTGGGGTGAATGACCTTAAAGGAATATGTGCAGAAGCCATTGTTGTCTTACAGTAAGACTCCTGGAAGATGGTCTCTTGAACCCACACTAAGAAAACAAAGTTTCATTTTGACTCCATTTTGTATCCACTAAACAGTAAAATACATTTATTCTACTGCACTTAAAGTCATCTAGCTATTTAAATAATTTTTGAATGGTTTCTGTTATTTTGCCTGCTGTTTTAATATGTTCTCTAAATCTGAAGTTACAGCTATTAAATTAAATGAAGTCATAATACAGCATACACTGTATTTTAAGTGATTTTTGTGTTATGTAACTATTTAAACCCATTTTGAGTAAATTTCATTTGGTTTATTAAGTGAATTAATCAGTGTTGCTGCATTTATTTACTGTGTTTTAGTCACTTTAAAAGTTATAGAAAACAGTCAGTTTTAGCCAGCCCAGCACAAGTCATCTAGAGCTTTTACTGCTTATCTTAGTTGGAAGAGGGCAACTGCTGCAGTTATAGGGAAGGATAACCACTACTGGTTAGTGGTTATAGCGGTTTACACTGTTTCTTAAAATTTCCCTATTGATTTTGAATTGTGCGGAGCTGTGCTGGGAACAACAGGGTCAAAATGTGCACCCCCTAGATGCATGCATTTTCAGATGTAACTTACTCACCCAAATCCTAACAGTAAATAGGCTCTTGCTAAAGTATAGGTACAACAAGCTGTGCTTAGTTGCATAATATGAAGTTCCCAGCACCTAGCAACCTAAAGTAGCTCACAGCAGCTCTAGCAACCCTACGTTGCTCATCTTATTTCACAGCTGTTACAAATAAGCTCAACAATACTGTTACACAAGGTTCCTAAGCTGTCTTACTCTCAAGTCATATTTAAACCCAAATTACTTATCTACAGAGAAATTCATATGCAACCACACTATTCACTCTTAACTGATACATAACTCAATAGACCACAGATGTCTGTTTTATTTAAGCTCTGCAACTCTGTGTAAATCAAGATATAAACAGAAGATCAGCCTACTTGTCTCCCATATGCTGCCAGCATCATAACATTAGCTATCCTAGTAGTAACTGCATTATGCAAATACATAGTGAAACACAAATAACTCTTATTTGTGAGAGGTGCAAATATTTAAGAGATATGGAGGGTCACTCTCATAAGAACAAAGAATATGAGCATCTCACTAATACACCACACACTGTGCACCCAACCCTGACACATGATATAATGTCATATACTGATGTTGTAAAGAAATCCTTAGCTAAACCTCCTAGACCCATAAGGATCAAGTCCCAGCAAAAATTATACATTATACCATATAAATATCACCTTCACCAACGTTACCATCAGACAAGGGGCCTCACCGTCAGTATAGTCAACCAATCCACAAACAAAAAAAGGTTGGGTGACAGTGAGTTTTCTTTTAGGTGTTAGGATCTCAGATGTCTCAAGGGCCATAAGGACTCTCACACTAGTTAAATACAACTATGACATGGCAGTTGTGCATACGTTTTTAAATGACTTGGGGCAAAAAACCCTGAATGAGATGCAGAGAGACACATATGAGCTCACTATACATGTCACAAATATAGATAGGACCCTAACACTGAGTAGAATACTCCCTTATTCAAGAATGATGCCTATCTACAAAGAAAAGATGATTTGCTCCAGCAAATGCCTAAATAACTGATGTCATTTGGGGGGTCCAGAATGTGTCAGCATGGAAAGAAATGCTTGACAGTTCTGCTTGCATTACAAGTACCTCTTGTTCAAAGGCGTCCACACATAGGCACTGGAACCATAGAGTGAGGGGCACCCCCCCACTTTTGCAGCACTTGCAACATCTCAACCATCCTGGGTGCGCAATTGTATCAGCTTTTGCAGCACTTGCGATGTCTCAACTGTCCCAAACGTGCACCTGTTTGAATACAGGATGTCGCAGGAGGATTTATGCACTATGTCATTCGGGAACGGCAGATTTCCCTTTCTTCCAACTGCAGAGCCACTTGAACTATGCCGTTTGTGTTTGAATACAGGAGGTATGCACTATGCCGTTTGGAAATGGTGGATTTCCTTTCTTCCAACTACATAGCCGCGAATTCCTTCAAACTGCCGTTCGGGCAGAAGGTACTGTTCTAACTGTTCACAATACCCAGTTTCCTTCACCATCTTCTAAGATGACGTCTGTAAATACACAAACTTGCACACCATATGCACTATTCACAACACAACGAGCAAGCACGAGTGGGGTGTGTGTGTGTGTGTGTGTGTGTGTGTGTGTGTGTGTGTGTGTGTGTGTGTGTGCTTCTTTGTTTCTTATGAGACCCACCTTTCTTGACAAAACAAACCAGAGATAAAAGAATATGGAGCATTCATAGGTTAGTCATTTGAATGTGTGATAAAATACAGTGCAAGCAGGAATGCATACGGACAAACAGGTATATGCACATATTATAGAACCATGTTACAAACTCAGTCCACAGGTGTTTCTATTGTTAAAACAACTTTATAAATACACATCTACATCTTAAATTTAGTTCACATTTCGAGTGGCAAGCAATTGCCTGCTATCTGAGGTTCAGATGATACTTTTGTCTAGATTTTTAATATAATTTGCTGTGATCAGGTGTGATCATTTCAAGATTTGGGCACTGCAAAACTATTAAACCAAAATCAGAAGATGGCTAATGTGATCAATGGAACTGTTGGGTAAGGATGGATTTACTCAGCAACCCTGACAGCCACTTAGGTGACAAAATTCTGTTTTTATTCCATACATCCTTAAAGCAGATTGTAAGAAAGAATATGTAGTTATTTAGGCCCCTCTCCCTATGGCATAATGTCTTCATCCCCTGTGCTGACTCAGGAGTTGTGTGAATGCTTCCACTCAAAAGAAATGATCGACTAAAGTCCTATGCACATTTTAGCAGGCTTTCTCTTACCAAAAATCCCTTTAGTAGGAGTCCTACTTCCATGCCTTCCAAAATATGACTGTGCTAGGGTGGCACTTTGACAAATCTCTACCTCCCACCTGCATACTTGAACTTGCATTGGCTGCTTAACTACCATGTCTCCATGGATGGTCACTCTAACACTCTGGTATTTATAGGTCATCAGTGGCATAGTCGAGATCAAAACCTCGTTCACAATGATGTTTCTACAAATGTATCACACTTCTGCTATTTATTTATTTATTTTTTTTATCAGCTAAAGTATCTTCATTTTCGTAGATAATTAAAACAGGTCAATAGTCCTTCAGTATATACATGTCTAGAAAGTTAACACAACTTAGATGACCACAACACTTTCTCACCAAGAATATCAGGGGCCAAAATCATAAAAACTAAACTGATCATCTCAATTCTTTGTTCCTCTTCTTGGTATCATCTCATCAACTGAGTGACATTCTCTGCCTTGTCAGACATTATTCTCTCTGATCTACTGCAGACCAAGTCCAGTGGTGGCATGAACGGCAGATTTCCTTTCTTCCAACTGCAGAGCCACGGATTCCTTCAAACTGCCGTTTGGGCAGAAGGTACTGTTCTAACTGTTCGTAATACCCAGTTTCCTTCACCTTCTTCTAAGACGGCTCTGTAAATACACGAACTTGCACACCGTATGCACTATTCACAACACAACAAGCAAGCAAGAGGTAGGAGTGTGTGTGTCATGTGTGTGTGTAAATGCCCCTAACAAGACAACAGGATACATCTGGTGGCTAGAGGCACACAGGCTCAAACCCTGCACCTTGGGCATAGGTAAAAATAGCCTAAGGTCCCTAGCCACCATCACTTGTGAATTTATGCCTCACATTTTTGTTTTGTTCTTTTCCTCATTAAATCTCTGGTTTTCAGGAGAAGTAAAACAAAACCTTTTATGCTAGTAATATTCTAAGTTTATAAGATCAGTATTTGAAATGTGTCCCTATTTGGGGGCTGTATTCCCCCATTATTGGCTTTGTTCTGTATTTTTGTGCTAGGAGGTTGAGAGCTATGGTGATAAGTGACAACTGAATTCACTAAATGATAGCCATTTAAGCTTGTCTTCCTGTCTTTCAGGAAACTGCTGATTTAGCTTAGTGGTATGTTGCTCTGACTATAGTGCACAGAGTTCTGGGTTCAAGACTTGAGAGTTAACTGTACAGTGGTAACACAACATTTTATACAAGCAGCTTTCCAAAATTATACAAGCAATGTTTAAAATGCGTCCCTGGTGTATGGCCTTTTGTCCCTCCCACTGTGATTCTGTATTTGTATTTATATATATGTGTATATATATATATATATATATATATATATATATATATATATATATATATATATATATATATATATATATATATATATATAGAAGTAGACTGTTATCATGGACATGTTCGGAATAGGGCAGTTTTGTCGTTATTGGTGCATGCATTTTGCTTCATTGCCTACTGGAAAAATGTTCAAACAATAAATTTAAAATGCGCTCTAACTTAAGTCTAACAAGTGTGCTGTATTATACAAGGAATATAATTTAATAAAGTCAGGAAGGTGTATCAAAGAATGCATGTATGTTTCTTGTTTTGTGCGCAAGGGGCCTCTGATTTGAAAACAGCCCAAAGGTAATCTTTATCCACCACTGGCCAGATGCATTTTCTTTGGATGTGGTGTGGGTTTTAATGCTGTTTCAAGGGCAGAGAAGTTTTAATGCCAAGTCTATTTTCATTGTGAGACAGTGTTGCTTTGTTTAGCAGATATCTGTTAGTGTTTGTGCATTGTGCTATAAAATGTAAAAAAAAAATAAAACCCAGAAACGCAACTTGGATTTAAGGATGGGCAATAGAAAATGTACTCCAGGATTGCCCCTCATGTCACTAATAAATAGAGGCAGTTCCTAAATACTGCATCCCTTATATGGGTCCCCTCAAATTATCTATGGAATGATCACAGTTATTCTCACTAGGGCTAATATACAATTATCAGCCATGGGATAGGTAAGACCAATCAGAAAATGTTAATTCAAGAATCAAGCACCAAATGGGAATTGGCTAAGCTTAAAAAGTCCTCCAAGTGAACCTATGTTGTGGTAGTAAATAGTTATAAAAAATGCCCTTTTTAGATCACCAAGTGCCCCTCTCACCCTCCCCCCCCCCAGTCTTCAACAGCTTCCGGCACCTTTGCGTCCACATACTGGCTAAAGCCCTTGCTGCCCCACACAGTACTTTTCTTTTTTTTTTTTACACTTTCAGTTAATTAACATTCAAATATATCACCATCAAAAGTGGTATCAAATAAAGGTGGCTCAGCTCAATACCAGAAGTTTAAAAAACAAGTTGCTGACCGTAAGGAAGTCCTGCACTTGGAAGCATCCATACACGAGTAATCACTAAAACACATTTTAAATGCCCAGAAAATACTCCCTCCATACCTTAGTTCAGTGCCTACCATGCCTTCAGACTCAATGTCAACTGCAGTGGCGTGTCCAGGGACTCACAAATGGAACAAATCACAAACAAAATCAACCATCAGTTTTTCACCTGTTACAAGACACCTTCCTTGACCTCAGAAGTTCATGTTAGGTTCTTAAATGTCACAGATGAACGTACTATAAAATAGGATTTCCACCACAAGTAACCTTTTCCTTCAAACTATCTAAACCACTTGAAACAAATATACTGGAATTCAGAGACTTCAAATGCACATATTGCTACAAATTCTACACTAAAGTCTTGAAATTCATTCATAACAAGATCACCGCAGGACGTAGCACTGGAAAAGCTTTGGGATGGTATTTACTTCTCTGACGTACAGTCTAAAAACCACAACCTATGGCTAACCACGTTTGAGGAAGATTGCAAACTGGGAGTCATTGTCAAATCCCCCTGACACAGAAGCCCTCTAGCAGGAAGGTACACTTACAAATGCCTTGTGCATTGCAAATAGGCTAAAATTGTTGCATTTGCCAGATAAAACATTCCACCAAGCATAAAGCGTTGACAATGTCCTGCTTCAAAATGAAAACGTAATTAGAGATCTGGGAACCTGGGAAGATGATCCCTTCTCCTTTGATTACCCTGTAGCACTAGCTATCAAAAATCATTCTACTTGGTACAGCTGATCACCAAAGGAATATCAACCAGATTTAAAGATATTATTGTCCCCCTGCATTCAGCACTGATAAGACAAATTATGTAAAATAATGCCACCCCCCTTTGGGATGTACCTCACCAGAAATATCAAACAGCTAGAAAGACCCCAAAGGTTCCTAACAAAGAGGGTTACAGGCTTAAAATTACTAAACTATCAGAAAAGATCTCTTTCTTGTGTCCTACATGCTCCTCACAGGAGACCTATGACCTGCCTTGCTTTCCAAGTAATTGGGGACCCAGCAGTCTAGGATCTCTTGTACTTTTATACATCAACCAGTCCTAACTATTAGTATTAAGTCTTTATCCCATGCATGGGTCCACTCAAATTATTTATGGCATGATTCCAGTTATTTTCATTAGGAGTAATACATAATTATCGACCATGGGATGGGTAAGGCCAATCTGTAATCAAATGGGATAGTTATATCGAGCAAAAAAAGGAAAATTGGCTAGGCTTAAAATGGCCGGTAAGGGCAGCTATTCTAGTACTTACCTATAAACCTAACAAATACCAGAACAAGGGATCTAAACTGGCTTACACAGATCAATAACACAAGCTGGAGAGAGAAAGAGGTTCATTGCTCAGCATTTCTCTCTCTAAACTCTGGAATTGACTCCCTCTGCACATAAAGCAGTGTGACAGACCACATTCCTTCACAAGGGACCTAGATAATTGGATGCGTATTCATAAACTCACCCCAAGCTTGACTGGCCTAGCCCTAGTTATTTAGGTTGGGAACTGGCATGAGAGTCAGGGGAGAATATATTTGACCACTAACTAATGAAAGCTACCTATGCCTGCGCACCCAACATTATCCCTCTTTGGGCATATGTGACCATTAAACTGTCACCTTTTCCATCAAAATTAGTACCAAATTGTCAAAAAAATCAAATGCACTCAGTAACTACTCCAAAGTAAACCTTATATCCCCATTTGTGGGCCTTAAGAGTTTCAAAAGCATTTGTTCTGCCCCTACACCCCAATACCCTGATGTTTGAAAGCCACATCATCTAGCCATGATTTCTAAAACCATCCCAAACAATGTACATGGAGGTCAGCGCATACCAGGCATAAGTATGGTGGGAAATTTGGCGTAAACCTAAGCATTGATCAATGCTGACCAGTTTCAGGCTCACCCCAGAATGCAATTATATACCGGTAACAGGTACATTTAGCATGACAATGGCACTTGTAGTCAAACAATTGTACAATCATTTGGAAGTATCAGTAACAAGTTTTTATATAACAGTTAAGATAGCAAAATACTACTTAAGGAATATTTGCTTAAAGGGTAGTGAGTAGATACATTAGGAATAGAAAGTAGATGATAGACAGTAGGTAGTATAAATGGTATTGTGTAAATTAAAAGTTATGTACTTACCATAATTAAGTATCCGTGTTGCCCATTTTCATTCTTCCTCACTGATGGGTCTCGGATTCCACATTGGATCTGATTCGGCCACTTCTTCCAGGCTCCAAGTCTCAAGCTCCTCCCTCTTTCCATAATGCACTACACCTTCTCTAACTCCCCAGACTTGAGTTTGCTGTCCTATAGCATAACAGGCTCTAGTAACAAAATACAGAATAGAAGAAAAGTGAGGCTCAAACCCAGAACCTAAGGGTTCTGAATTTCCTTCAAGAACTTCTTGAAGGCACTAGGCCGGGGGATGGCTGGAAGGGATGTAAGGAAGAATGAAAATGGACAACACAGATACTTAAGTTATGGTAAGTACATAACTTTTAAATCTGATGTTGTCCTTTTCATTCTTCATCACTGATAGGTCAGAGTCCACAGCTATGCAACTCCTGAGCGGTCCTCAAGGAAGGATGTGCCAGAGCACAGTCAAGCCCAAAGGATGCCCTGCTCCTAGAAATAATATCCAACTTATAATGAGAGACAAAGGTGGGAGTCTTAAACCAGGTGGCTGCAGTACCAAGTCCTGGAAGAGAAGCCAGATGAAGTAGCCATAGCTCTGGTTGAGTGGGCCTTGGGAAGCTGAGGTAATGAAATACCTTTTTGTGAAAAAATGAAAGAAATACAATCAGAAAACCATTTGGCTAAGGTAATCTTAGAAAATGCACGACTTGAATGGTTTGCTGAGAAGGAAACAAATAGCTGATCAGATTTCCTAACACTTTTTTGTCCTGTGGAGATAAAAATGGAATTGCCTGTGAACATCTAGAAGATGTAAGGTATATTCTTCCTTTGTTTGAAAATGTGGGAAGAAAACTGGTAACTGAACTGATTGATTGATGTTGGATTCTGTGGCTACCTTGGGCATAAAAGAGGGGTTTGTCGTTAATGATACCCTGTTTTTATGAAAGAAGGTTGTGGAGAGCTTGCAACGCCAAAAGCACCGCCCTCATCTCTAGGACACTGATATGCAATGCGGTCTCTAGGGAAGTCTATGTGCCTTGAACGGATCTGCCTGAACAATGCCCCCCCACCCGAGGCAAGAAGCGTCCGTGGTCAACATGGCTTCGACCGGGGGAATCACGAAAGGCCTCCCTTCTCTGAGTTCCCGCGCATGTAACCACCAAAGAAGGGAGTCCCTGCAAACTTTGCTCAGCAGTATCAGTGTGTTCAACGGGTGAAACAAGAGGGACCATTGGACTTGAAGGGTCCATTATAATATTCACATTCGCAGACGGGTATGGAGGGAAAGACCGATCACTGCTGCCATAGACCCCAGTGCCCTCAGGACTAACTCCGCTGGAAGAGTAGGACTCCGGAGAAGGGCTAACACCTGATAACACAAGCTGTTCAGTCTGACTGATGTTAGAGTAGCTCGGGAGATTCGAGTATCCAACCTGGCCCCTATGAATTCCAGGGCTTGAGTGGGGCACAGGCAGGACTTCTGCCGGTTCACTGAAATGTCTAGGTTGTGGGCTAGAGTCAGTGCGTAATCTCTCGCCACAGAGAGCTGATGCCTGTTGGTCACGGTAAGAAGCCAGTCGTCTAGGTACGGGAAGACCTGAATGCCCTGAAGTCTCAGGTCGGCTGCAACCACTGCCATGACTTTGGTGAACACTCTGGGGGTTGAGGTGAGGCTGAATGGAAGAACCCTGAATTGATAATGACTGGCTCCGAGCCGGAAGTGGAGAAACCTCCTGGATCGTCTGTCCATCAAGATGTGGTAGGTCGCATCCTTGAGGTCTATGGAGCACATCCAGTTGTTCTTCCGCAGAAGGGGGAGAATAGATTGAAGAGTGACCATCTGGAACTTTTCCTTGAGTATGAACAGGTTCAGAGCGGAAAGGTCTAAGATGGGTCTGAGGTCCCCGGTTTTCTTTGGCACCAAAAAGAACCTTGAGTAATAACCCAATCCAGACTGATCTGGAGGGACGGGCTGGATGGCTCTTTTTCTTAGCAGCTTCAAAATCTCTGAAGCCGCTGCCTCCCTCTGATCGGGTGGGACATCGGGGAGGCGTCTGGTTTTGGGGGGAAGATTTAGGAATGGAATGAAATAACCTCTGGAAATGATACGGAGCACCCATCGATCCGTTGTAAGGGACTCCCAGTTTGACAGGTGCTCCGTCAATCGCCCCCCGACTGCCTCCAGAGAGGGACAGACGGGCAAGCCCTCAGGGCTGTTGCGCGGGTCTGTCCGAGAAAGGTTCTCTAGACACAAAATTATGCGGCCCCCCTCTGCCTCTGGGCCGGCATCCACCTTGTCCTCCTCTGCCTCTAGAGGACGAGTGGTCCGCAGCTGGATGGGATTGCTGAGACTTGCAGAACCACAACTTCTTTTGTCCCCTCTGATTCCTGGAGAAGGATCTTTGGGGACTAGAGAAGTGGACTCCGACGGCAGACAGCGTCTTCCCGTCCTTTTCGCTTTGGACCAGCGTATCGCGAACGGTCTTGCCGAAAAGAGCAGAACCGTCAAAGGGGGCGTTCGCAAAGGACACCTTGAAGAGATCCACGAAGTCGCAAAGACAGAGCCAGGCGTGACGTCGTAAGACGACCCCTGCTCCGCTGGCTCTAGCGGCTCCTTCCGAAGCATGAGAGAGGAGCCGCATAGACGTATTAGAGATGGATTTCAGAGTGGCCATTCGTGTCGTAAACACATTCCTGTCTCCGACCGACATGGACTCCGGGGGGGCTGCAGCGTATTCCTTGATCAAGTCTCGCTGTAGCCTGATGGTATGTGCCATATAGTTCAGCGCCCTTATGGAAAAGGTCGCTGAAGCAAACATCCGCTTCCCAATCCAGTCCAACGCTCGAGATTCTTTATCTGGCGGGTGGACCAAAGAACTCTCCTGAGCGAGTTCTTTCTTGGTGGCCGCCGCCACCAACATGGCATCAACAGGGGTTCCTTTGGCCCAAGACTGTCTATCTGTGGGGGGACTTAGTATTTTATCGGGATGCCTAGGGATTGGCTCCACGGTGTCGGGCTCCTTCCACGCCCTGGTGGTAATTAAGTCCACCAGGAGGTCGGCTGGAGGGGACACCCAGGAGGTAGATGCCTCAAATGCCTCCAGGAACACGGATTCATCAAGGGAAGGTTTTTGGGCAGACCACCCCCCTCTATACGCAACATTTCCATGATGTCTCCAAAGGAGACATCTTCAGGGGGTGACCTTGGGGAACCCTCCCTATCATCTAAGTCCGTGTCGGTGGTAACGGACCCGGGGGAGTCCAGGTGCCTCCTTTTACACCGTCGTTTCCGAGGAACCTCCTCGGTGGGGCTATCCGAAGAGGGCTCGTCCACGGGTTGTTGTTTCTCCACGGGAACTAGCTGGAGGGCTTGGGCAGGCTGTCCCGATGGTCAGATGATGGAAGACAGACCCTCATACAGTGGGGGTAGGGGTGGATCCGAAGCCCGAACCAGGGATCTGGAGGATCTCGACAGTACCCTCTCCACTACCTCAAAAGTTGAAGGAGAATCACCCTCGCCAGCCTCTGAGAGCAATCTCCTCGGCTCCAAGGAAGGGATCGGGGTCAGTGCCGATGCAGTCGGCGCCGAGAGAGAGGTGCGCTCCGAAGCCAACAGCTCCGAAGACACAACTCCTCCCTCGGATCCGACGCTCAGCCCTCGGCCCCGAGAGCTCAGATCCGGCAAGCTCGAGGGCATAGTCGGTGCCGAAGAGACCAGCGCTATCGGCGCCGACAAATCCCTGGGTCCGACGGGGCCCGGATCCGATGACTCCAAGATCCAAAAACGAGTCGGAGAAGGAGTGATCGGGGAAAACATGGGGGCCGCACTCCCCCCCAGAGGGGGGGGGAGGCAAGAACACCCCCATCTGCATTTGGGTCTGTAAGAACAGACACATCATCCGATCCATATCCGCTTCGGAGATGCTTCTGGTTGACCTGGAAGAGGTAGTCGAGGCGGGCCGGGAGGGCCGCCTCGACGACCTCGAGGGAGACCGATCTTCCTCCGGCGAGAAGCTAGGCGAACGGAGCCGAGAGGAGGAGGATCCGGAGACCCCCGAAGGAGACTTAGCTACTTTAGCTGGCGGAGCAGAGGGGTGAGATTCAGCCCGCCTTTTATGGGATCTATCTCCCTCCTTATCCTTGTGCCTCTTTTCCTTTGTTGAGGAGGCACTAGTTTCCCCAGAGCTTAAACCCGAAGAGGGAGGTTGAGTCCCGGGTTGAGCTAAGGGAACAGAGGGCGTCGAGGCCGCTGAGGCAGCCGGAGCCCAAACAGGAGAGGAAGAAGAAGCTGATTCCTGGGGGAGCTTTCCTGCCAGGATCAGCTTGCTTTTCCTATCCAAGTGCCTGGGGGTTAAAGGCCGCACAGATCTGGCAGGCCTCTGAAAGATGGGCTGCCCCCAGGCACAAAACGCACTGAGTGTGGCCATCAGCTGGGGAAAGCTTGTGGCCACACTCAGTACATTTTGAAAAAATGGCCTTAGGCCCTTCCGCCATGTTAGCACTTACACACACACACACACACACACACACACACACACACACACACACACACACACACACACACAAACGCTAAGGGGGGAGGGGGAGTGACTAAAGAAAACTAATTAACTGTACCAAGGAAAAAATTTAAACTAGCACTAAAAAGGGGTAGAAAAGTGTTTACTACCACACACACACTATTTTTAAACTCTAGAAGAGGTTATAATCAGAAACTATCTCACCCAGCCAGGAGCTCTTCAAAAAGGAAAGCTTCTTCAGCCGCGGCAAAAAACGATCTGAGGTAATATGGTTGGTAGCAGGGGATTATGGGTAGGGGGAGGAGCTAGGAGCTCGGATCTTGGAAAGCTGCCGGCTTGGATCCGAAGTCGGATCCAATACCCACAGGTTGCAGAGCAAATGAAGTAACTATTTCAGATCATGATTTATGTTGGACATAATGTCATACTAAATAAATTATATATCCAGATAATAAATGGCTTAGATAAAGTTTCCTCAAGTAAAAGCAAAACTGCCATGAACAAGAACAAACAATTTTCAATAGCTTATGAAATGTTGATGTCCTTGACTCAGGTTTCAGTCCCTACAGGAAAATCTAAGTGAGAACTTCTAAGGAGTATGTACTTTTAAAATAATGCATCAATTAAGAATTTCAAAAAAAAAATCAGTTCAACTACTTCTATACTTGCAACTATACAATAAAAAAAAATTCTATATGGAGTGCATTACACTCCACATATAAAATATGCCTGATGACCTTTTAACTTGTATGACATCTGTTGGCACTGAAAGTCAATTACAGTTGATATATGGCTTTACTAATAGATTTGTCCACAAAGTTATGCATGTTAGAAATGTACATACAAGTAGATTATGTCTCTCTTAGGTTCAGAAATAAATTTAAGACCCCAGAGGCATTCCTGTTAGATACGCTAGATGAGTTGCAAAGTGAATGTACAATGAAATTTTCATGAGTTACGATGATCACTAAAAGATATGTTGAAAAATTAGAAAGCCACACCAATGCTCACATTAAAGTTTGAAGAACGGTATACCTTACCGGAAAAATACATTTATTCACATGACAATATGATATTAACACCTGCCTATGTTTTAATGTTCTGTTCCATCAGCTTTGCTTCCTTTTGTCATCTTCTTTCCTTAGTTTCTTTTCTGATCTGTAATTTTATTTTTATTAGTATTTTATTTTTATTATTATTGATTCAGTGCATTAAGAATATGGATCTGAATTAGAATTTAGATGAAACATTAGCTATATGAGTAATGCAGTTATTTTAAATAAAAAAAATAAATAAATAAAATAGAGAAAGTACCCCAGAAGAAAAAGAAAAAAAAGAGATTAGCCTCAGAAGAATATATGGTCTTAGGGACAGTAGTTTCTAAAATACCAATTAAAAAAAAAAAAAAATGTTTTTTTTTTCCAGTGGCCCTCTATCACTTCTGCAACTCCTAGCTGCCTTTGACAGATATGCTGGCATTTAAAATCTGGAAAAAAATCTAATGATCTTGAGTATAATTTGGTTCAAGACAGGGGCAAAGAATACATGTAAAGTTCTTATTAAGCAGGATCAAAAATAATGCTTTTCATTTTGTGTCTGCCAGGAGTTAAATTGAAGTAATTGTGTAGCACTTAGTCACAGTTCAGTATCCAACAGCAGAGATTTAAAGAAAAGATTCTCATTCCACAGCATCAAGGTCAAGAAAAAAAGGGTCAACAAATACCCAGCTTAGTGCAAATATAAAGATTTATGTAGAAAAAAACTAATTTCATTTTCAGAGATAAAGGGTAAGAACTTCAAGGTGGCTTGCATTAAGAAGAGGCAGATACAGTCTAATGAGAGACAGGAATCAAGGCTCATGGGGAACCTATCTCCCTTTCAAATTATAACCATCAATATCTACTTTCAACGATCAATATGTTCAAATGCCTTTGGGGGAATCATCGATATGACAGTAGTTTGATTAGCTTTGCTAGTAATCAAAAAGAAGAATTAGTATTTGGTCTGTAAAATATGTAAGTTTGTTAATGTCATTATAGCTGTTTTTAGGATGGCCTGCTGCTCACTTCATTCATTTATTCACTCCACGGTTACCATGCTTGAAAAAATAAATCTGTATCAGAACCAAGTATGAAATGAATGACTGTATCTTAATCACAGCTTTAAGAAAGATTGCACATTCGGAATTAATCAAAGGAGAATGTGAGAAAGGGGTGGGATTGCTAAGATTATGTGCATACTGATGAAACTGGATGCAGTACCTGTATTCAGTTTCAACTGTTTTGAGAAGATCACTTGTACGTAGTAGCTGCTATAATCTTTTTACATAAAATGATTTTATGTGAAAATAGGATTTCATTCTTCTGAGTATAAGACTGTGATGGACGTTCCCTTATGATGTGCAGTCAAGGATGGAATCACTCCTGTCTTGTTTTCCAACTATTATAACATTATTTGAAAAACTATGTTTAGGTTGCTGACATTCCCTCACATGGATAAACCAGTTTCTCCTATTTTAATAGTACATATAGTTTTCAAGAGGAAATGGGTTTGTCTTCTTCTGTATCCTTAGCTTGCACTACTCATGGTTAAGAAATCTAGCAGCAAAAATGAAGTGACAGCATAGTTACTCGACTAAAAAAAGAAGTTATGTACTTACCATAACGTTCCATGTGAGCTGTTTATCTCGCCTTTATTCTCACTGATGGGTTCGGAGCCGATCCTTGGCTCCGACACGGCCTATAGCAAAGCTCAAGGTTTGCCAGTAGTTTGAGACCAAGCCCCTTATCCCACAATGCACTGCTGGAATTACCTCAGATCTTGTTTGCTGCGAGTAGCATTATATATATACATATATATATATATATATATATATATATATATATATATATATATATATATATATATATACATATGCCCTTTTATTTATTTCTACCAAGAAACACTTCCCGAAGGGGAAGAAGAAATATTGAATAATCAGGATGGTACTAGCCTCTAAGTCAACAGTCAGCCAGGAGGGAGAAGGAGGGAGGGACGTGAGAATAAAGGTGAGATAAACAACTCACATGGAACGTTATGGCAAGTACATAACTTCTTTATGTGAAGTTGTTAAATTTTGCCGTTTATTCTCACTGATGGGTAGCGTCCCTAGCACCCTCAATCTTGGGTGGCTCATGGAAGTATGTTTTTCAGTACCGTGGAACCAAAGGAAGACCTGTCCCTGGAAGCCTTACCTACTTAGTAATGCATGATAAAGGTATGAGGCTTAGACCAAGTGGCTGCAGCGCAAATATTGTCAAGGGGCAATTTAGCTTGAAAAGCAGAAGACGTAGAAACGGCTCTGGTAGAATGAGCCTTAGGTTTGTGTGTCAATGGCATGCTAGCATTCTCATAAACAAAGGATATATAATCTGATAACCATTTAGATAAGGTTGTTTTAGCCACTGGATTGCTTTTTTTGGCTTCTGAGAAGGATACAAAAAGTTGATCTTATTTTCTAATATCCTTAGTTCTGTCAAGATAAAATCCGAGCTGTCTGTGTACATCAAGTTTGTGCAGCACGCATTCCAATTTGTTAGAGTAGTTGGGAAAAAAGACTGGCAGCTCAATGACCTGATTGATATTTGATTCAGAACAGACTTTAGGCAAAAATGAGGGGTTGGTTCTGAGAGATACTCTATCAGCATGGAAAAACATGTAAGGTGGTCTGATAGATAATGCTTGAAGTTCTGACACTCTGCAGGCAGAAGTAATGGCCACTAGAAAAATAGTTTTCCACGATAAATATTTGAGATCACAAGAAGATGCTGGTTCAAAAGGGGGAAGAATAATTTGAGAAAGCATAAAGTTTAAATTTCAGGGGGAATAGGGAATTTTAATAGGAGGTCTCATGTGAAGAACACCTTTAAGAAAAGTCTTAGATAATTTATGGCTCATAACATTTGAGCCACCAAACCCAAGGTGAAAATTTGAGATGGCAGCTAACTGGACTCGAACTATAACAGCTGCTGCCCCTTCCTTTCTAAAATGGATGATAGTGGGGCTCGGAAAGGGTCAATTTTCTGCGTGTTGGCCCAAATTGAGAACCTTTTCCATTTACTGCCATATAATTTCCTAGTAGATGGCTTGTGAGAAGACAAGAGAATTTGTCTTTTATCTTCTGAAATTGAATGAAGCCTGGCAATTAGGGGAAGTGGATTAGCCAAGCAGTCAGTTTCAGGGACTGCAGTGAAGGATGGAGGTCCCATGACGGGTGCGTCAGAATGTCCGGAACTGGGTCCAGGATCCATGGATCTTCCAACAGATCATGGTGGAGAAACGGGAACCAAATCTGTCAAGGCCAGTAGGGGGCTATGAGGATAACAGTCCTTCCCAGCGATTTTGCTTTCTGTAAAAATCTGGTATCAATGGGAAGGGTGGGAATGCATAAAGGAGACCCGGGGGCTAATCGTGTAAAAGTGCATCTCTTGGGGGATGACTGGGAGGTGGTATTAGGGCAAAGTAGCTTCTGCATTTTGAATTGATGTGGCTGGCAAAGAGGTCGCAGCAAGGCCGGCCCCATTTGCGCAAAATCAACTCCGCAACCTGTTGTTTGAGAGACCACTCGTGAGGTAGCAATATCGCCCTGCTTAGCTTGTCCACTATCAAGTTGGATTTCCCCAGGATGTGCGTTGCTAACAGAAAATGCTGGGATGACACAGCCCATTGCCAGACCCTGAGGGCTTCTCGACAAAAGGGGTAAGACTTGATTCCGCCTTCCTTGTTGAAGTACCAGACTACTGACATGTTGTCCGTCTGAACTGCAGTAGTTCCTAGAGGGAGAGAGTCCTGAAAGTACTGCAACGCCAGAAGTACTGCTCTCATAGGTTCATAGGTTCATACTAGGCTATCTGCCCTAGGGCATTTATAAGCCTAGCCAGAATGTGTTTGGCTTTCGCCACCCATTTTAAATTTATTTTGCTATGCCCTTTTTCGAGGTTCCCAACTCTAGAACACTGATGCGCAGATGTGATTCTTGATCTGTCCATGTGCCTTGGGCAGTCTTTCCCTGAAAATGCCCTCCCCACCCTATCAGGGAAGCATCCATGGTCACAGTGGCTACAGGGGGGGGGGGGCAAAGGGTCTTCCGATTGTGACATGAAGAGATGTCAAACACCACCGAAGGTCTCTCTTGCAAGAATCCGTGATGTGAATCATGTGGTGCATCGGCAGTTTCTGGTATGACCATTGAGCAAAGAGGAGCCATTGAAGAATTCGCATATGCATCCTTGTGAGTGGTATAGCCAGGATTGCTGCTGCTATCAAACCAAGCACCTTCAAGACCTCTGCTGCTGTAGCTATGTTCTTTGACACCAGTGAGCTGACATGTTGGCGGAGAAGTGAGACTCTTTTGATAGGAAGACGCAGAATGGTAGTTGAGGTATCCAACTCTGCTCCTATAAAAACGGTATGCTGTGATGGCGATAAGGCAGACTTTTCGAAATTGACTGTAATGCCTAATTGATGGCAGAGTGTCAGAGTGTATTGTGTTGCCTGAGTCAATTGATGCCTGGTGGTAGCAGTGAGGAGCCAATCGTCTAGGTATGGAAACACTTGGAATCCTAGACATCTCAGGTGAGCCGTGACCACTGCCATGCATTTGGTGAACACTCTGGGGGCTGTAGTTAGACCAAAGGGCAGGGCTCGAAACTGGTAATGACTGGCTCCCAGCTGGAAACGCAGGTGATCTCTGAAGCATCTGTTCATCTTTATGTGATAGTATGCTTCCTTGAGATCTATGGAGCACATCCAATCGCCTTTCCCTAGGAAGGGAAGAATGGACTGAAGCGTGACCATTTGGGACTTTTCTTTCTTTACGAACTGGTTGAGTCTGCTGAGGTCCAAGATAGGTCTCCAGTCCCCTGTTTTCTTTGGTACCAAAAAGAATCTTGAGTAAGTTCGGAATTCAACTTGGTCTGCTGGGACTGGTTGGATGACTCTTTTTTCTAGCAATCTGTGGACCTCTACGATTGCTTGTTCCCTGAGATTGGGTGGAACATCTGGGATTCTGTTTACAGTAATGGGAGGGGTAGAGAACGGTATGAAATATCCTCTGGAAATGATGCTTTCTACCCATGTATCTGATATTATGTTTAGCCAGGCTCCTGGGTACAAAGACAAGCGACCCCCGACTGCCTCCAGAGCTGAACAGTCGGGCCCCCTTTCAGGGGCGCTGGTAGGGTTGACCGGAGAACTGACCCCTGTCACCCTGTTGCTGCAGACGCCCTCTGCCACGGGGGCGGCGTCTTCCGTTATAACCCCCTCCTCTGACTCTAGAGGGGGTTTCTACACGTGTGCCCTGAAAGGCTCCCTGTGCTTTTCGGAACCACATTTTCCCTCCCCTAGGGCCCTTGGGGTAGGGCCAAGTAGGGGTAGAAAAATGGACTCCAACGGCAGATAAGGTCTTGCCTTCCTGCTCACACCTGGTTAAAGTTTCCTTTACTTTAGGCCCAAACATTGATGAGCCATCAAATGGGGTGTTGATAAAGGAAGACTTAAAAGGGTTCCGCAAAGGAACAGAGACGCATCCAGGCTTGTCTTCGAAGAGCAATGCCCGAACTAGCGGCTCTACTCGAACCATCAGCTGCATAGGATATGAGATGCATGGACAAGTTTACCACTGAGTTTAGGGTAGCGAGCTGGGCGTTGACTTTGTCGGCCACCCCTGCAGCTACCGTACTCTGGAGAGTATCTGCTAGCTCTTTCAGGAGATCTCTTTGTAGCCTCGTAAACTGGGTTAAGTAGTTCAGTGATCACAGAGAAAAAGTCGCTGAACTAAACATGCGTTTCCCATATCTATCCATGACCCTAGAATCTCTGTTAGGAGGATGGATAGATGTGGATGTCTCAGACACTTCCTTTTTGGTGGCTGCAGCTACCACCATGGCATCAACAGGCACTCATGGCTTGTCCACTGGAGCAGACATGAATTTACTGGGCTTGCGAGGAACAGGTTCCATGGCCTCCGGTGACTCCCACGCCTTACGAGATATCAGTTCCATGAGCTCGTCGTAAGGTGGAGACACCTAAGAAGTGGAAGGCTGAGACCCAAAAGCCTTCAAGAGCACGGACTCGTCCTCAGTAGGGGTCTTGGACTGCCAATCGCCCCTCTGACTAAGGATCTCTAGTATCTCTTCAAAGGAGATATCCTCAGAGGGGGATCGAGGGGACCCTTCTGACTCATCCAAGTCCGTGTCAAATGTCAAAGACTCCTGTTGGGAGTCTAAGTGCCTCCTCTTGCACAATCTCTTCCTGGGCACCTCCTCAGTGGGAGGATCTGGGGACGACTCAGAAGAGCAGGGAACGCCCTGTGGGGGTACTTGAGGCTCAGGGTCTCTACGTTTAGGGGGACCGGTAGACGAAGGAGCAGACACAGGATCTTGACGGGAGAGGGAAGGCCGAACCGATGCTGACATTGTCTTGGAGACAAAACTCTCCTCATAGCATCGAAGGCACCATGGCTCCAATGAGAAGGAGTAGACGGACCCAAAAGTACCGTCCGATCCTCCCGCACTGAAGCCATGGGCTCCGAGCTCGAGGTAGGAGCCAAGCTCATCCGAGCCGAAGCACCGAGAGGAAGAGTCGGCACCGACAAATCGGTCCGACTATCCTCCCCAGACCCGATGGGAGAGCGTCGGCTCCTAGAGTCCTCGTCGGTGCAGAGGACATCCAAGTAGATGGAGCCGATAACACCGGTGCAGGTATCGGCTCCAAGGGTTCAACAATCACTGGTTCAGTTTCCTTCGGCTCCGAGAGTCCAGTATGGCTCGGAGGAGGAGTAGACAAATCTGGTTCCATGGCCTTTGGCACAGACGAGCTGGTCGGGGCCGAGAACAATTTGGCAAGTCCTGGTGCCTGTAAGAGCTTCTGCACTAGCCGATCCATGTCCAAATCTGAAAGGCTGACTGAGGACTTAGATGAATGCACCGAAGGTGTTAGCTGGAGCAGAGGAGAAGAGGGAACTTCAGAAACCGGCTCCAATACTGAGAGCTGGCTCCGAATCAAAGGTACACTCGGTTCCAAGGTCTGTGGAACCGATGACCCTCCCTCTGAAGTTTTTGCCTTTTTTGCCACTTTGGGATCTGAAGATTTTGTGGATTTGGAGGATGTGCTAGCACCCTCATGGCTACTCAGTACCTCAGAAAAGGAATGCTGCAGTAATCCCCTGTCTATTAGCTTCCTCCTTCTCTCCAAGAGGACTCTTGAAGAAAAGGAATGGCAAATGCTGCAAGTGTCTGGGAGGTGTTTAGCCCCCAGACAGTAGACACATTGAATGTGTCCGTCAGTGACGGACATTTTCTGCCCACAATCTGGGCATTTCTTGAATCCTGATTTAGGATGAGACTTTTCCTTGTCATCTGACATAGTAAAGGTAAAACAAACCAGTATACTGCAAAAAACTAATACAGTAAAGTCCTTACTTATTTGTAAAGACCCAGAAAGCAACTAAGCCCAACCCGGGCACTATCTATGACAATTAACTAAATTTTACAAATACAGGGCTAAAGAGGCCCACACAGAAAAACCCTGACTATTAGAAAAGAGATTAATAACTCTAAATAGGGCTAAAAGACCCACACAAAACAATTAAGCCAAAAGGGCACAAACTATGCAAAACTATAGATTCTATTAACAAATTTTTAAACACTAGCACACAACTATCTATATAAAATCTAAAACAAAAAGAAAGTTTTTTTTATCAAAACTTGCTGTTTTTTATCACAAATGGTCCGAGCTAGCTGGATCGCCAAGATCTCTCTTGCCATGGCAAACTAGATCTGAGGTAATTCCAGCAGTGTATTGTGGGATAAGGGGCTTGGTCTCGAGCTACTGGCAAACCTTGAGCTTTGCTATCGGCCGTGTCGGAGCAGAGGATTGGCTCCGAACCCATCAGTGAGAATAAACGTCGAGATTTAACAACTTCACAAGTAATATTTAAATACAGATGCATAGTTCTGTGTATTTATCAAATATTGCTTATTTTTGAGTGACCCTTTCTGATTCTGTGCTTTTTCTATTTTTTATTCTTTCCATGTGACTGGGTCAGTGGCAAACACCTTCACCCCATCCTCATGTCATCATTATGCCTGTGCGATAATATAGGTCCATGCACACATTTGGCAAACTAACAAGAATACCCCAAGTTTTGAGGTTAAATTAAAGTAATAAAAAGCATTTTAGCAGCATCTGACATTTCTAGTGGCAGAATCACCATTCTATGAGAGCTGCATCTCTTCAGGACATTATGCCAGTAAGTAATACAGTTGCATATGATCTTTAAGAGAAAAAACAAATGCCTGCAAAGGCATTCCTGAACACCTACTACTAAAAAAGCCTTTTGTGTGATTCTAATGCCAAGTTAAGTGTTTTCTGATCATGTGCTAATAAGTGGGACATCACTAAAAAGATCACAAAGCAAAGTTAAGGAAAAAGAGCAATCAAGCAAAACTTAGATTTTACAAATCCTTCTCAACACAACACAGTGCACAATTTATTTTTTATTTTATTTATTGCAGTTGGTTTACCAGGATAGTCCATTGGGCCAAATGAACCCGTTTTCAATGGAGTCCTGGGGAGAAAAGCTCCAAAATACATTCAAAGTTACATAATAGGTACAATAGATAGTAAAAATGAAGACAATATCAAATAGTACAGCAGGTATAAAGTTAAATACATTGTGCAGAAAAACTTATTAACTATTTAGCACAGCAAAAATTTCCATTTATACAGAAAAGTTAGGAAAACATAGTTACTAGAGGAAGAGGAGATACAAAGACATAATATAGTGGGGGAGGAAGAAACATAAGGACTTGATTAATAAATTCTATTGAATTTTCAGGGTATATTACGGATGTGAGCAGAGCAGGGAGGGGGATGAGAAGGAGTAGAGTAGATTATGTAGGGTGGGAGCAGGAGCATTCCCACTGTGATGAATACCAGTACTATCCAGGTATTTCATTTAGAAAATTTCTAAAATCTAAGTTGTCAAAAAATAACAATAAAAAAATAAACAGCGCAGGTCAGTTTTCAGTACCTGTCAGTAGATGATGTAAGTGACAAAAGAATTGTGTTGAAAAGTGCACTGAGCTCTTTCTGAAGCTTCTGTCTGACAGCAGTCTGCAACTCATCTAGTTCATTTTGCATCCTGGACTCCACTTGTACCAGTAGATTCAGCAAAGGATTTGTTTCCTGTCAACAAAAGTATGCTGAGATGTAATTATGGATTACTACTCTTTATTTCTTTCTATAACAGAAATGTATCACACACAGTAAAATGCAATGGAAGCAGATAATTAGATAACAGCAAGACACAATCGCAACTGGTTGCTCATTAAAAATAGTCCAACAGAAAATAACTGTTGGCCTAATTTACGGGTAAAGGATGGAGGATCATAGTAATTTTAATTCAGCAATGCTATCCTTCTAAGTCAATGAAAGTTCCAAATATTAGTTCTTTGTAATGTATTTAAATGTTAAAAATGCTGAACAGTATAAAAACAAGAAAGACAACGCAAGAAGCAGAATGTAAAAAGGGTGCAAGGCAATAAAGCCTAAACTGTGCGATACTAAAGAATAAACATCATATGCAAGAAAACTGAAGGAATTGAAAAACGCACATGGTTCTCAGTATGGTCCCAGGCAGACTGTCATGAAAAGGTGGGACTTATTACAGAAAGCTGGGCCCTTTTAGTGTATACTTCTTAAAATAATACACCAGCTGCACAGTTTGACAGCTGCCATTTCAGTTCACGGGTGCTGCTAATTGGTTGAATGCTGTGCAAGTAGCAAAAATAAAATCACAAAGGGATCCATTGGATGAACCTCACTCTTTTGATTTTTCATTAATTCTGCTTGTAAAAGAGAATTGCCTCACCATCCCCACACCCTTAGCTGCCCAAATGTCCCGCTTTAAAATTTGCTAAGCACAGAGGGTTTAAATGAAGGCTACTGCCCTCCACTGAAGAGAAAACCACCTCCTAGGCTATATTCATACTTCTTAAGAAACAGTCAAGAAAATGTTATTTCATTGAATAGGCCCACCTTTGAAATCAGTTATTGGACAGCATGACTTTTCTAGATTGGGCCAAGCCCTTTGAATCAACCTACCACCAGAGATAAAAACTTAGTAACAATTTGAAATTTCTGCATTCTTACCTTATGGGTCCAAGTCATGATTGAAAAAGGTCTTTGGACCAGCTCACTCACCTGGTTAACATCAAATTAAACAAACTAAATAAATTAACTAATTTAAATAAAGGGCTGCTGTCCAATTTTATTCATAGAATTCTCTCTCACTTTCTCCATAACAAAATGAAATAATGCCAGACTGAGCGTACTTACACTGCAGAAATAAAAAAAATGTTTTTAAGCAACAGTCAATGTCTGCTCACACAACTGCAGTCATTAAAAAATAAATAAATAATAAAAAGTCACAGATAGCATCAACTGCAATTCTGGATCAGCACTTTTGCAAGGTCAGTGTCTTAAAGAACACAAAAAGATGGCACGTCAAGATTTATGTCAAGTTCAGAAGCAATAAAAGGAAGAAACATTTGTTTGCTTGTGTCCTTCGGCTTTTCACAGTTAGGGGTTGCCACAGCGGAACTCCGGTCCGCTAATGATTGGTAGTGGATTTTTACGTACCGGGTCACCAGCCCTTACTCACAACCTTCAAAGAATGCACGCCCCATTCACATATGCCTCCACACAGAAGACGCTCTAGCTGAGAATTGAACGGGACAACGTCTTGCTATGAGGCAACAATGCTACCGCAGCACCACCACCGCATACTGGGTCTGATTCCAAAAGACTTGCTCTCAGTGTAAGTGACCACTTACAGTGACAGGAGGCTGAGTGCAGGCATTTTGGAATCTGAGCCCCAGTGTACACCTGTTTATAGACAGGCCTTGCACCACAACAGGACACTAACACTGAGGACAACTGTATATGTATGTAAAGATCTGCAATTGTGGGACTCCACACATACCTGCTGACCTCAAAAGACCCAATCCTAGTGAAAGTTTTGAAACATGAGGAGAATAAATCTAAGAGGACTGCTTAATTTAGCAGAAGCATGTCGGCGTCAAGCAGAAATGGAAATCAGACCAGAAGTGGATAAACATCAGGCAGCAAATGAATATGCCAAAAAGCAAAAGAAAGAATATAAGGTCAAGGACCAGATGAGAAGGCAAGAAATGTGGAAAAAGCATAAATGTAGTTGTAAGTACAGAAAGCTTCTGGAAGAACCTCATGTTGATCAGGAATGAATGCAGGAATGGTTGAGGAGAGGTGAATTTAAACCAAGAAATGAAAGATTAATATTGGGGGCCCAAGATAGTGGGTTATGCACACGTTGGTTTACAAAGTCCATTGAATATGTGGGAGAAACAGACAAATGTAAGTTTTGTAAAACCAAACTGGAAACAGTCGCACACCTCGTTGCTGGGTTGTGACATACTAATGTTAGAATGACTGTATACTGAAAGGCATAATAATGCAGCAAGACTGTTGCACTGGGGATTGTAAAAATATTATGGTATTGAAGTGGCTGAAAAACACTGGAAACATGAGTCACAAAAGCATCACAGAAAATGATGGCGTTTCTATCACATAGGATCACCCATTACCAACAGTTCAAAAGACAGATGCTAGAAAACCAGATATAGTGGTCCAAGAAAAGAAGACAAAAGTAGCACTGATCATTGAAATCACCACACCCAGTGACTACAGTCTCTTGTGCACAGAGAGACATAAAGTCATAAAATATCAGGATCTGCAGGCAGAAACGAGCAATGTGGAAGAAAGATACTCTGTTCCAATAGTAGAAGGAGCAACGGAGCTTATAAAAAGGAATCTACAATCGTATTTATATATATTATCAATCCATGTAACCCTGTACGAATTGCAGGAGTCATTACTAGGCACATTATGGGTGCTACGAAGAGCACTTTTGGCTGACATCAAAGACTAAAGCAATACTAATTTCATGAACTTTAATTGTACTTTGGCTTAGGAATGGGGTCCATTCCTGTCATAGTATTAGAAATCCAAAATATTTGGAGAAATAAAAAAAAATAAAACATAAAAAAGTACAACTCCTTTAGAATCTGGCCCATTGTTGGTAAGAAAGTACACAACCCATCTTCCAAAACTGAACTCTAAAAGATAAACAAAGAACTTAGAAGAAGCAAAATCAAATCCTCCTAAGTATGAACTGAAAATTGCCAACTATGTAAAGACAAGATAAAGGCCTTTTTTGACTATGTCAAAAATCTTGGAAGTAATACTCAGCACTGTACTGAGCAACTACATAAGAACAGCACATACTCATCTCCACAGGACATAGCCAATACATTAGCTGATAAGGGTGCAACGTTAGTGCTAAATTTAAATCTCCCCTAGCTTCCCCCTCTCATACTAGCATACACACACACAAACACACACACCAATGACCTCAGAACATGTTCTTAAGGAATTTTCAAAGGCTAGGAACACTTTCTCCACTGATCCAGATAGAGTTTCAGACTACTTTTTTGTCAGTACCAAACACAGCCTTATAAATTCACTAGTAAACCTATTCAGTTTCAGCCTATTCACTGAATTTGTTCCTAAGGTGTGGAAAAAATACAACTGTGTAACTAAACTTTCCATTTGTTGTGTGATTACTGCTGCAGTAGCCCATGCTATATGGGTTATATCCTGCTAAGCATACAACAGCTGTCCAGCTGCCAAAGCTTCAGAGCGCCTTCCACATGTCCAAACTATTAGTCAGTTAAAGCTGATCTGATCTGACCAAAGGACAGGTTCAGAGACCAAACCCTTCACAGCTTTAATGCCAACTGAGTGGGAGAGGCTATTTCTTGGCAGGACACTGCTAGGAACTAAAATCAAATGCCCACACTGTGGCATAAAAAAACACTAAAAACAAGGGAACTAATAACAGCAGAACAACCAGCAAATCAGCTGCACTCTTGTTTCTTCCTTTAAAAACAAGAGAGATGAAGGGAGGGAGCAGTTGCTACAGCAGTAATAATTCAAAAATCTACTGTTATGCTAACTTTACGTACACAACTATACTGTGTTCTTCATAATGAATACAGCTGCAGCAAGGAATCTAGGTTGTAGTACTTTGTAAACATATGTACAGTGGACCAAGTTGCTACTTCTAGAATCCAACTCTTTTCAAAAGGCCGCAGATGAAACCAAGAGCCTTGACCCTGCCTGCAATAGTTTTGCTGTGCTGGAAATAAACAAAAGGTAATAACTTGAGACAACCATTTGGAAACAGTCTACTTTGATACAGATTGCCCCCTTTCTTACCTTCATAAGTAAAGAACAACTGATCAAAAGTCATGAAAGATTTTGTTCTGTCAAGATAACACCAGAGTCATTTGAGGACATTCAAAGGTATGAAGTATCCTTTCCCCCTCGTTTCTGGGTTAAGGGTAGAACACGGGGAGATAAAGTAAACTAAAACAGCACTTTAGGCATAAAAGGATTAATTCTCAAGGAAACTGTCTCTGTGAAAAACTAGATAATATTGGCCCAATATAACTCAGTCTTCTTACAGAAATCAGGGCAATCAGTAAAACTTTTCCATGTAAAGAACCTCAAGACAGTCAGATGAGCTGGTTCAAATGGAGCAACTGTTAGCCTCTCTAATGCAAAATTAAGATCCTAAGGAGAAGCTACCATTTTTCTTGGATGTTTCTTACACAATACCTCTTTCAAAAACATTTTGATATAAGAATGCCTTGAAAGAGGGGAATCCATGTGCAGACATGTTGAAATGGTTAACAAATGAACCTTGACAGAGGAGAAGGACAGTCCACAGTAAAGTAAATCACACACATACTGTAAAAACAGAAAAAGACTAGACCTGAATGGGTGCTAGTTATATCGCTAGCACCGATTAGAACATTAGTACTTGCTGCACATCCTCAGTAAACAGGTGTCTAAAAGGTATTAAGATCCTATCATCCAGGTATGCCAGTTAAAGTTATTTGAGGTTGTGATGCATCAAACACCTCTGTGCCTGTGTGAGTAGATATGTCCTGAAGACCAAAGGTGATTCAGAGAATTCAGTATCTTGATAAGAACAAGTATCTTTTTTTTATATTTACATGCTTGTGTCTGCCTTTGTTGTCTCATATACCTTGCACTTTTATCCCCATTGACGCTGCTCCCCAACCAAAGTCTGACCTGACTGTAGTGACCAATTGCTTTGGAGCAGGAGGGGAGAAGGGGTGACCTGAATTCATGGATAATTGATAACTCCAGTAAGTGACTTCTCTTCTGACAAATTCCAGAACTGGAATCTGAAAAGATAATGGGTGCTGGTGCTGGGACCAAGAGACTTTAGATACCATAGCATCTTCCTCATGTGAAGTCTTACCAGGGGTGTCATGAAATTCATAGATGCCATGAGACCCAGAATCCTGAGGTATTCCCTCACAGTGACTGAAGTCTGAGTGGAAAATCTTTGAAATGGATCTAAATATAGATCTATTTTCCTGTGGAAGAATAGCTCTTTGTGCTGAGATGTCAAGCAGATAACCCAGGAACACACTCCTGTGTGATATAGTCAAAAGACTTTTGAATGTTTTCTTGGAATCCCAGCCTGTGTAGGAGATGTCTCATCCAACTGAGAGATTCCTAACACTCTGAAAAACAAAACTCTGCAAAGATAAGCAAGTCATCTAAATATGGAAAATGTGGATACCCTGTAGCCTGCAATGGGGTATGACAACAGCTACACTCGGATTAGTACATACTGATAATGTAATGCAGACACATAAAACCTTAAAAAACATCTGAAGTCTGCATGAATAAGAATGCAATAAGAATCTTATAAATTTAAGGTTGCCAAAACGAACTCAAACGAGGAAGAAGGGTAACAGGTTGTACAGTGAAAACATTTTGAACTTGGGCACTATCACATACTTGTTTAGTAAAGAAAGGTGCTGCAAAAGGATAAGGGATTGCCAGGATTGGAAGAGGAGGGGCTTGTTTGACTGTGCTTTGTTCTGGGGAGGGGATCATGCTTTCCTTGTGGAACATCCCTGACATTTTTTTAAATGTCTGCTTACTAGCATTTTGCTGACACTGTTTATTTTTTTCTTGTTAAAATTGGACAAGGATGCAGAAAGTCCTTTGGAAAATTTGGTGGATGACGGAAAAATGTGAGAGATTCTCTGTATCAACTTACCTCTCATCACATTTTTGATAACCTCTGTAGCAGAGGATCCAAATACTAAATCTCTATCCAATGGACCATTTAAAATCTCATTTTTTTACATCTTCTTTGAAGTTCTGAGAATACAACCAGGCAAACCTTCTCAACACTCTTCCACTGGCAACGGCCCTGGATGTAGCATCTACAAACCCATAAACACACTTTAGCGACCTGAGAAAATGAAGAAACTAAACCACACAAAGCAGAGTTATCCTCACAGGAAGGAACAGACAATAAAACATTCCTCATACTTTCACAATTAGTCAGAATTAACTTTAACATATAAGCCTCACAATTCAATTCAAAATACTAAAATTTAATGTTGCAGAAGCATGCACTTTTTCCGTAAAGTTTTCAATTAATTTGCCAAAAGAAATACAAGGATTGGAATTAATAAAATGTTTGGCAGCAGCTGGATTACATAAAGCTATAGCTGCTGTGTCAGGTCTGGGATGAATTAATAATTTTTTTAAAGACTGAGGAACTTTGTACACGCTATCTGCTTTCTTAACAGCAGCAGGCTTGCTGTCAGGAAATCCACAGACTGTAACACACACACCCTTCAATGCTGACAGCAATGGTGGGGGGTTCTGGGTACTCCAGTTGGAACAGCTCTTAGCATTTTCTGAAGGATTGAGGAACCTCGGTGTTCTCCCACTAAAAGCACTGGCATATTCTGGAAAGAGTCTCAGGCAGAGAATCACTCACAGGGAGATTTAGATAACACACTCTCCTCTGAGTCTGAATCAGAAATCTGAGGTGCAAAACCTGCATCTGTCCCATCACATTCGTCTACAAACTTAATTTCTTGAATCTCCTCAGGAAAACAGGAATACATTTTTCTTTTACCAGAAACCAGCATATAAGAAGGGTCAAAAGCCTGTACAAGACACAAGCAAGACCTAATAAACTACTACTGTCCTTTGGAGCTGGTGAAGGAGAAAGTGTTTAATTTTTGGTTTCATTTTGACAGGAAAGTTGGGCAAATAGGATTATTAGTGGCAGTAGCAGCTTCCCCAGGGATGGGCACAATATTCTGGCTAAGCAAGGGCACTTTCCCTGGCTCTTCTCCCAAGACCAACAAGAGTGGATCTCTCTTATCCAGTGAAGGGGACTCCCAACAGCTACATAGGATGTGGCTAAGTTCCAGTCCATATTAGCTCTAAGGGCTACACCGGAGGGATCTGGGAATAAAAATAAGTGGTCTGGGGAACCAGTTTTGGCCACAACAGAGTCACCCACCTGCGGCTGGGGCAAATTGCTAGACTGCTGTGGTGGCAAAGGCTGTTTAGTAAACTTTTTCTTTTTTGTGGTTAGAAGGAGAGACTGTGGGTTAGTAGTTTGTTCCATGGTCAAGCCAAAAATGGTGCGATTTCTAACATTTCTCCTCTGGGCTGGTAATCAATGAGCCTGAATCCAGACCACTGACACTGGTGAGGGACATTCACTTGGAACAAAGACAGATACACACAGTATTTTCAGATGCAGCTCTCTGCACCAAGCACAATTTACCTTAAGAGAACACAGGGAACAGACTCAGTCCGGTTCTGGGTTTTCCCACCATCTAACTCTCCAGGCTCCCAGTAAGACTCCCCACTGGCACAGCTATAGTGTTAAGTCGTCAGCTGAGTATCCCAGGCCAAGTCCTCCACCACCCTCTCTGTGAAACCAGTGCTGTGTGCCCCTGCTCTAAGTAGTTGACACACACACACACACACACACACACACACACACACACACACACACACACACACACACACACCTGAGAAAGGCTGACACAGATTTACTAGCTATGCCCCTCTGCCCAAACTATAAGGCAGATACTGCTACCAGGATACTCCAAAAGCCAGCTACTCTAAGGATCTTACAAGGTTACCCAATTATACTGATTAAAATTAATACTAATACAAATGGTAGTGTTTGACCAATGCAACAAGGCTTCCAGGAGTGGCCATAGTGTCATCAAATAAATATAAGCACTCTCAAAGGTTAAAATATTCTCTAAAAGACCAGCGACTATGAACATTTTAAATATATTTAATAATAAATAATAAAAGAACATGAAAATACTATATATCTATTTATAATAAACACCAGAGTTTCAATCACAGGGAATATTAAAAACAACATAGATGAACAGAAAAGATAGTACTTAACTAATTACACTATATTTCCCTGACTGATCTAAAGAATTACTATTCCCTGGTTGCTTACTAAAGCAAGGCAAGATGAAGACGGCGAGTGATCCTTCTATGTCAGGTTTCAAAAACAGACTGCACTGAGACTTCTGTCTCATCTAGTATTAAATCATTATTTCAGTGCTGGATTACAGAATGACATCACATACATCTGGAAATCTGACGTCTAGTTCCCATACTACCCCCTTTACTAGAAACTGAACCAGAATCTTGCATATATGTGTTACCATACACACAGATAGAGCTTTGCTAAGATGTGTTATAGCATCTGGTATCCATAAAACCATTTCAACACTTCCATCCTTCCAGTGTAGCATTTAGTTCACTGCTAAGGACAATACAGCAGGATTCCTAGTCCTAGTTTTCACATACATTTTGTCTCTGACTGCCATCAGAACTGTAAGATACAATCTTTATGGCCTTCCAGGTAATTTAATTTCAGACTATTTTTCAAAGTTAGCTGGACTGAGATTAATCTCTTCTCTTCCAGTATCCTCTGTTACAATATATTAATTCCAACAGTTACAATACAGTTTGACATACAGGTGTATTTCTTTATTCTGTCCAACAGGACCCACTGTTGGTGCATTTTTAACACAAACAACTTTACAAATACATTTTCAACACAAGCACCTGTACAAATCAGCTTGATATACAAATGATACACAATTCTTTACAAAACTCCAGTGAGCTATGCTGGCATATGTTACACATCCACTGCCCTACTTCTCCTGGCATAGCTGGCAATACCTCACATCGTCACACTACCTTATCAAGGAAACTAAGCAGTACAAGCTAGTAAACATTTAAATATTTAAAACTAACCTTTCCCAGGTAAAACCCAGTACAAAGCACTCTGATACACATATTCACTCCCAAAATTAACACAGTTTCTACACAGAAAAAAAACATTTTAGAATTCTTAAACTAACTTTTAAAATGTCAGAAAGAAAAGTGCTCACCTCTTTAAAAGCACAATAAAGTTGCTGGGCATTCAACAAAACCACATACCATTAGATTAAAATATACAGAGGAAAGTAAATTTAAACAAAGAAAATATTTGGAAAGTTTTTTTCCCCAAAGCATATTTATCTGCCCAGCAACAGCACAAGCTGGCTGTCGATCATCAAAAGCCCTCAAAGGATAGCTCTTTTCCGCAGCAGGAAAGCTCTGAAGGGCTTGGTATTCCAATCTGCCTTTTATTTAGTTCAGCTTGAGCTGACTACCAGTTTGGGAACATGGAATGTACCCTGAAGCTTTGGTAGCTGGCTGGCTTTTATATCATTAGCAGGATATAACTCATTTAGCTTAGGCTACTTTGGCAGTGATCAACATGAAGAACATCTGCTGTAGTCAAACTCCACCATGTACCCTGGTAGCTATAAACCTACAAGTTTATTCATCCTTAACTTTAAGACAATGGATTGCACCATTACAGAAGTTATTAGCAATGATATTAGCAGTATACAGTCCCTATATCCAAGCCAGTCTGGCATCCTTACAGGTAGATCCTGTCTCCCAAACTTAGTGGATTTCTCTGAACAAGTCACTGATGTACTGGCTACAGGCAAATTTGTACATACTGCTTACTTTGACCTGAAAAAAGGCCTCTGAGTCCACTATCACATTCTGGTATTACCAACATGCTAGTAAAACTAAATGAAGATCCTCATATTATGCCTAATTTGGTATAATTATTTAAACTGTAGATTTTTTTTTGAGGCCTGTAAAATGATTGTTTTTAAATATATGCTGTAATGCTTTGGAGCTTTTCTCCCCAGCCTCTGCTGAAAATAGGCATCTACCCAGTCAGACTTTCCTGGTAATCAAATGTCAATAAATCAATAAATAAATTATGTAACCTGCTGGATAGCACACCGGGTTACTTGACAGAGCACAGCTTATTAGTGTAGGGGCAGTCTCTCACTGAAAAGGGTCATTACTCAGAAAGTGATCCTTGTGCCATTAATCATGGGTATTTACTGTTCTGATGGCAAGGGCCTATGGCTAAGTATGCACATTACTGCAAACACGGAGCTATAATAAACTCTTCAGATGACTTTCAGATTCTCCAGGAGGGTCTAACAAGTACAAATAAATGGTGTTAGAACCATGCCCTTAAGCTAAATGTCACGAATTGGAGCATATAAAATATCCACTAGTAAACATGGGCATGCATGCACCTACCACACAGATGGCAACACCTTGAAAACTGACAAAATTATCAGGGACTTGGGAGCTTTCATAGTTAAATACTAGGCTAGCGGGGCCAATTTATGCCTAGCCAATTTCCCTTTTTGTGGTTATAAATTGGCCTTACCATCCCATCCCATTGTCAAATAATTATATATTATATAGCATCCACATGCAGGTAGAGACGACAGCTTAGAGAATCCACACAGTTACAAAATCCAGTTCATATAGGTTATAAAAAACATTTATTCAGCTAGCAAAAAGTTAGCCCTTTCACCAAAGAGGCTTTATCAAACTACAAAGCTGCCACTAAAAACATCATTTAAATACACTTAAAACAAAGTAGAATAAAACACAATAACATGCGCAGGGTCCTATGGCAGTATAACCAAGTAGGTTAAGTGTCCAAATAAAATGAAATAAGGCACTCCTGTTGAAACTCCTTCAAACCACGACACCAAGGTCCATAAAACACAGCTGTTTATTAGAAAACGTAAGCGCTTTCACCCTACGGCTTCATCAGACGTACAATTTACTCCATCACAATTCAAACCTTAAATAGTCTTAAACAACAGCCCAATGGTTAAAATATTTAAACAAATACATTGATTCGATTAGGTGACTCATACAGCATAATACATCTAAAATACTTGTTAAAACAAACTGTGCAAATAGAAAATCTAAATAAATATTTGCCTACATAGTATACTATAAAGCAAAAAATATAAACATCATAAAAATATAAATATAAATATATCACATTATGGTTTGACGTTGTAACACTGTGTATAAATATAAGAGTAACTGCATATTGTAGCGTGAAATGTGTGAACATAATGAAGGCAGTAAAAATGAAGATAAGGTTAAAAATATGTCAATGTTTAGGATTACGACATCTCTTTTTCCTAAGAATAGGTCTCAGGTTAACCCTCTCATTAAGACCTGGCGGATGATCAGCCTTACATCTCACTATCCACCTCATCTCACACTCTAAGGTATAGTTCACTATATCACCCCCTCTCCTGTTCTCGAAAACCTCTTGTATTACACAAAATATAAAACTGTGTTCAGGGCCTGATAACTTAGTATGCTTAGCTAGGGCATTATTGTCACTTCCTATCCTAGTATGATAGAGGTGTTCCCTAATTCTCTCTCTTAGGGACCTATTCGTCTTCCCTATATAGAATGATCTGCAAGCTTGACACCTAGCTAAATAAACTACGTTCTTGCTCATGCAGTTTGTACCTGTGCTAAACTTATACTCAAAGTTATTATTGGGATTTAAAAAAGTAGTTCTAGTGTCAACTAAACTACATTGATTACACCTCCCACATGGTTCAGTATTATATGCATGATCACAATGTTTAACATTTCCATGTGACAAAGTCCTATAACATAACATACTCTTCAGATTAGGCTTATTCTTATAAGCTATCTTCGGTTCAGGGCCTATTAGTTCACCAATATCATGATCTAATCTAAGTATTTCCCAGTGTTTAGTCAATAGGCCTCTGATATAGGTTGCATCTTTGGTGTAAAACATAGGTACTCTAGGTGGCTGATGTATTTCCTCTGGACCTATATCATCCCTCTCAAAAGCCTCCGCAAAATAAGGTCTAGCAGATGTAGGTCTAAGATCATCCACTTCTAAAGTCATTCTGTCAAACACAGCCTCACTATATCCTCTCTTGAGAAACATAGATTTCAGTTTAACTATTTCTTCCAGGTAACCATCTTCACTAGGATTCAACCTGGATGCTCTCATTAACTGTCCTTTCATTACATTATCAAACACATATCTGGGGTGCATACTGTCTCTATGTAATAGACTATTCCTATAACACAATTTGCGATGTATTGATGTATTCAACAATCCACAAGATAGCTTGGCGATGTTCACATCCAGGAAAGAAATACATTCACTGGAGTAGTTTAGTGTAAATTTTAAGAAGTCAGTAGAGTTATTAATCTCCTCCACAAACATCACCAAACTGTTGGGGTCACCCAACCAAATAAAAAAGAGGTCATCCACGAACCTCTTATAAAAAACAACCTTTTCCTTAAAAATACTGGATTCAAATAGGAACATATCTTCCCAATAGGCCATAACAATGTTGGCGTAGCTATTGGCACATGGTGTGCCCATAGCTACGCCATCATTCTGCGAATATATTGAATCACCAAACATAAACACATTATTACAAAGTATAGTCTCCATAAATAAACATATCAAATCTATCCTATCATCCGAATAGGTTGATCTAGAGTGTAAAAATCGCTGTAGATATAAAACTCCTGTATCATTTGGAATCACCGTAAAGAGACTAACTACATCTAGGGTGACCAAGAAGTATTCTCTAGTAACATTTAGATTTTTCATATATCCATACAGCTCCAAGAGGAATTGTTTACTATCTTTAAGGACATGTGAGACACTGTCTACTAGAGGTCGGGTAAAGTACTCAACAAAGACAGACATAGGTTCTGTAAGCCAGCCTTGTGCTGCAACAATAGGTCTCATAGGTGGTTTCTGCAGTGACTTATGTAGCTTCGGGAGGCCCTGTATGATTGGTAAACGTGGATTAGACTTTGTCACATGGAAATGTTAAACATTGTGATCATGCATATAATACTGAACCATGTGGGAGGTGTAATCAATGTAGTTTAGTTGACACTAGAACCACTTTTTTAAATCCTAATAATAACTTTGAGTATAAGTTTAGCACAGGTACAAACTGCATGAGCAAGAAATAGAAGTTATGTTCTTACCATAACGTTCCATGTTAGTTGTCTTCTTCTCGCCTTCTTCTTGCTGGATGGGTTCGGAGCCGACCTCGGCTCCGACTCGGCCACTCTAAAAGCTCGAGAGTTGGTTCCACCGGCTCGAGGCTCCCCCTATATCCCACAATGCTAGGCGTGAGTTACCTCAGATCTCGTTTGTAAGCTAGGCCCAGCCTATAATAGTAGTAGAATAACTAGTAACAAAGTCCACCTCTATAAATAAGGGAGAAGAGAAGGGTGACCTACATCCTGATCCAGGAAATATGCACAGCAGAGCATATACCTAAAGTAAAGAGGTGGTAGAAAGAGAGGTCACAATCAGAACTCCTCTAGGTCTGTCCAGGCCAGGGGGAAGGAGGGTGGGGCCTTAGAAGAAGGCGAGAAGAAGACAACTAACATGGAACGTTATGGTAAGAACATAACTTCTATATGTTAAGTTGTCTATCTCGCCTTCATTCTTGCTAGATGGGACCGCGTCCCTAGCACCTTGTCCCGGGTGGCCTAACGGAACAGACTCTTGAGTACAGTGGAACCAAAATTAGCTCTATGCCTAGAAGCTAAATCCAACTTATAATGTGAAATGAATGTGTGAGGAGTAGCCCAAGTAGCTGCTGCACAAATGGTGTCTATAGGCAGTCTGTCTTGGAAGGCTATAGAAGTAGCCAAAGCTCTGGTGGAATGGGCTTTAGGTTTGTTAGGTAGCTTTTGGTGTCTTATTTCATAGATAATGGAAATTAGAGATGTTAGCCATCTAGATAGTGATACCTTAGAAACAGAAAGTCCCTTTCTGCCTTCTGCATAAGAGACAAACAGCTGGTCAGATTTTCTGAATTGTTTGGTTCTATCCAAATAGTACCTTAATTGACGATGAACATCTAGCCAATGCAATTTTTGTTCAGACCTATTAGCATATTCTGGAAAAAAAACAGGGAGGTCAATGCTTTGATTTAGGTTAGACATGAGGCTATTTTAGGTAAAAAGGACGGGTTGGTTCGTAAGGATACCCTGTCCTTATGGAACAACAGATAAGGAGGTCGACAGCTGAGTGCCTGAAGTTCTGAAACTCTTCTAGCTGAAGTAATAGCTACTAGAAAGAGAGTCTTCCATGATAGTAATTTTAAAGAACAGGAAGCTGCAGGTTCGAAAGGGGGGAGAATCAAGGAACTGAGTACTAAATTTAAGTCCCAAGGAGGGGGAGGATTTCTTATAGGAGGTCTGAGTAGAAAAACTCCCTTCAAAAAAGCTTTGCAAAGCTTGTGGGACATTATGGCAGACTCAGAGATGCCCACATGAAAGTTAGAAATAGCTGCCAATTGAACTTTAAGAGTAGAAGGAGATGAACCTGCATGGAAGAGTTCAGCTAGAAAGTCAAGGACTATTTGGATGGAAGCCGTGAAAGGATCTATGTCCCTTCTTTGAGCCCAAAAGGCGAAACGTTTCCACTTACTTAGATAAATCTTTCGAGTGGAAGATTTATGGGAAGCTATCAAAATATCTCGAACAGCGTGAGATATATGAGGAAGCCTGGCTAAGGTTGGAATTGGAGGAACCAAGCAGTGAGGTTCAGAGAGGGGAGGGAGCGATGAAGCTGACCCGACTGATGGATCAAAAGGTCTGGAACTAGGTCCAGATGCCAAGGTTGCCCCCACAGAAATTGATGTAGAAAGGGGAACCAAACCTGTCGAGGCCAGTAAGGAGCAATGAGGATCAAGGAGGCCTTCTGAGCGATAGCTTTCTGTATCACTTGAGAGATTAGTGGGAAGGGAGGAAGCATACAGAAGTCCCAGGGGCCAAACTTGGACTAGAGCGTCTCTGCTGGGCTGGCCTGGTAGCGGGAATAGGGTGAAATAATCTTTGCACTTGCTGTTTTGGGGAGTAGCAAAAAGGTCGCAGCAAGGCTGACCCCACTTGAGAAAAATTTTTCTCACAATAGAATCTTTCAGAGACCACTCGTGAGGCATGAGGATAGCTCTGCTCAACTTGTCCGTGATTTGATTGGACTTCCGGGGATGTGCGTTGCTATCAGAAAACGCTGAGAAGAAATCGCCCATTGCCACAGTCTGAGTGCTTCTCGACATAGGGGATAGGACCTGGTTCCGCCTTGTTTGTTGATATACCACACTACAGACATATTGTCTGTCTGGATTGCTATTGTTCCCAAGGGAAGAGAGTCTTGAAGGGCTTGCAATGCTAAAAGCACTGCTCTCATCTCTAGAACATTTATGTGCAAGTGGCATTCGTCTGGTTGCCATGTGCCCTGGACGGTTCTGCCCTGATAATGCCCCCCCCCACCCGATCAGGGAGGCGTCCGTTGTCAGAGTAGCAACCGGAGGGGGAGGAACAAAGGGTCTTCCCAAGAAGAGCTGAGGGGAAGACATCCACCACAGAAGATGATTCCTGCATGTCTGCGTAATCATAATGGTGTGGGACATCGGAAGTTGCTGGTATGACCATTGTGTGAAGAGCATCCATTGAAGGATTCTCATGTGGAATCTGGCTAATGGAAGCAGAGGTATGGCAGCCGCCATAATCCCCAATACTTTGAGAACCTGGCTTTGATTCTGTTGCTGCTGAAGAGGAGCGAGACCAGTTTGTGTATGTCTGTTATTCTCTGATCTGTTAGCCTTGCAGACATGTTGACCGTGTCTAGAATTGCGCCTATGAAGGTAATAACACGACAAGGCGACAAAACAGACTTTTCGCAATTTATTGAAATGCCTAATTTTTGACAAATGCGAAAGGTGTAGTCCCTGGCCCTTAGAAGAAGATGCTTGGTGGGAGCTGTGAGGAGCCAGTCGTCCAAATATGGAAACACCTGGAATCCTTGATGTCTCAGGTGAGAAGCTACCACTGCCATGCATTTGGTAAACACCCGGGGGGCAGTGGTGAGTCCAAAGGGCAGGGCTCTGAATTGAAAATGACTGGTTCCCAGCCTGAAGCGGAGAAATCTTCTGGAGCGTCTGTTCATTTTTATATGATAGTACGCATCCTGAAGGTCTATAGAGCACATCCAGTTTTTTTTCCCAATAGGGGAAGGATGGACTGTAGCGTGACTATCGAAATCGTGTTTTCTTGACCGACTTGTTCAAGATACTGAGATCCAAAATTGGTCTCCAGTCCCCTGTTTTTGGAACTAAAAGAACCTGGAGTAGATTCCGGATCCTTGCTGGTCTGCTGGAACTGGCTGAATTGCTCTTTTTGCAAGCAGTTTTGAAATTTCCAAAGCTGCAAGATCCCTTTGAGCGGGTGGAACATCTGGGAGGGATTTTTTTGACCGGTTTGGAATGCGAACGAAGGGAATGGAATAGCCTTCGGAAATGATGGACTGTACCCACTTGTCTCGAGTTAGGGATAGCCAGGCTTCTGGGTACAGTGACAATCTTCCCCCGACTGCCTCTGAAGGTGGACAGTCGGGCAACACCTCAGGGATGCTGAAGAGGCTTATCGGAGAAAGTTTCTCGATTGCCCTGGTTCTGCGGACCCCCCCTGCCTCTAGGGTGACGTCTACCATTGTTGTTCCCCCCTCTGCCTCTGGCGGGGAACTGACTCTGTGCGTCAGGCGAAGTCCCTTGAGATTGTTTACGGAACCACATTTTCCCAGCCTTCTGGCCTTTGGGGTAAGGCCTAGAAGGAGTAGAAAAACGGACTCCGACGGCAGAAAGAGTCTTGCCATCAGTCTCGCACCTAGTCAAGGTTTCTTTTACTTGAGGACCAAAAAGAGATGATCCATCAAACGGGGAATTAGTGAACGACGTTTTGAAGGGGTCCGCAAAGTTGCATAGCCGCATCCAGGCATGCCTGCGTAAGGCCACTCCTGTCGCTGCGGCCCTGCTCGCTCCATCAGCCACATAGAAAGGAGGCATGGAGGAGTTAGCTATGGAGTTCAGGGTAGCCAGCTGAGTGTTCATCTTGTCTTGAAACCCGCAGCTGTAGGATCCTTTAACATATCACTCGCTTCTTTGATCAAGTCTCTTTGAAGACGAGTAAAATGGCATAGGTAGTTCAGCGAACGCATTGCAAAGGTCGCTGACGAAAACATCCGCTTCCCGTACCTGTCCATAGACCTAGATTCCTTGTTAGGTGGATGGACAGGCACTGAAGGATCAGCTAGTTCCTTCTTAGTGGCAGCAGCAACCACCATAGCATCCACAGAAACTCCCTTTGTCAGAAACTGTTTATCCGCTGGTGCCGTGATAAATTTTGAGGGTCTCCTGGGAGTGGGGTCCACTGAATCAGGAGCCGTCCATGCCTTTTTAGCTACCACCTGCATGAGGGGGTCAAAGGGGGGAGACACCCAGGAGGTGGAAGGGCGAGAGCAAAACGCCTCAAGATACACAGATTCATCCTCCGAAGGGTTGAGGGCTGGCCAATTTCCCCTCTGTTTGAGGATTTCTAGAATGTCTGCAAAGGACACATCTTCAGAAGGGGAATGGGGGGAACCCTCGGAATCCTCTAAATCTGTGTCAGAGGTGACGGACTCAGGTGAGTCTATGTGTTTCCTCTTACACTTTCTCTTCCGAGGGGGCTCTTCTGCCAATTCAGGAGAGGCCTCGGAAGAAGATGAGATCCCCACAGGGGATTCCTGAGGAGCTGGCTCTCTGCGGTCTGGGATGAGGGAGTGAGTAGACTTGACCTGAGGCACCGAAGAGGGAGGGGCGGACGGAGCCGACTGTGGAGTTGAACCAGGTTCCAACACACTCCGCATGACCTCGAACGCACCCTGTCAGGCAGAGCCAGAGGTCCCCGCTCCGAGAAGCTGAAAACCTCCCTCGGCACCGACAGTGATGGCTCCGAGGTCGATGTCGGAGCCGAACTCACCAGCGCCGAAGCACCGAGAGGGAGAGCGGGGTCGGACAAGGGTCCGATGCCACTCACCCCCTCGTAGCCGACGAGGGAAGTCCGGCGTCGAGATTCTTCTAAGGAAGAAATCAGAGCCGACGACGGAGCCGAAGACATTTGTATCGGCTCCGACGCTACCACAGTCTCGGTTCCGAAACGCCCCGGCTCCGAGCTCAAAGGAGTCGGAGGAGGAACATAATGAGGAAAAGGGTCAGGCATCGACTGATGAGTCGGGCTCTGAAGCATTTGGGCCAGTGCCTCGGACTTAAGAAGTCGACTCACTACCCTCTGAAGGTCATGGTCCAAAAGCCTCGATGACCTAGAGGAGTGAGATCTATGGCTCCGTTCAGACAGCAAGGGAGATGCTGGAGCCGAATGAACGGAGCCAAGGGAAGGTGACCTGGACCTCTTTCTGGATGTCGGCTCCGAAGGTTTAGTCAGAGCCGACACAGGAATTTCCAATACCTCGGCTCCAGCCGGAGCCGAGGAAACCACAGAAGCTGCAGTCTGAGACTCATCGCCTCCAGCCGGAGCCGATGTAGAAGGAGGTTTCGAAGCCTTAGGCCTTGACTCAGTAGCTGGAGCAGAGGACCTAGAAGCCTTAGAGGGTTTTCCCGAAAAACAGTAAGGGAACCCTCAGGCTTAATTAAACCTCTCAAGATAAGTTTATTTTTTCTTTCCTGCAGGACTCTGGGGCTGAAGCCATGGCATACAGCACAAGAGTCCTGCAGGTGCAAAGGTCCCAGGCAGTAAACACAAGAAGTGTGACCGTCTGTCAGAGACATTTTATGACAGCACGAGTCACACTTCTTGAAGCCTGAGACCTTTGAATCCTTGGACATTATCAAGGACCTAAGTGTAACCACACACAAAAAACACACACACACTGATTACACTACAAAGGAAGTTAACTAAATTATAGTAATTAAACTATTTAGTTAGCTTAAATAAAGGATATATCCCTGACAAAACACAAACACTCCACTAGGGATAGAAGGGCCCGAAGGCCTAAAGGAAGAACTTTTAAGTTCTTGAGGGAAAAAAATTGTAACAAGAAAGAAAGGGATGAAGTACCCTAAACTAAGGGAAATATGAACAATTTAGTTAAATAAAAGGGGATTTAAACTAGTTTAAATCGACTGATTAAACCACTGACCTGAGCCGGTAGAAAAACAACACCTCGATCGCTGTAGCGGCAAACGAGATCTGGTGACTCACGCCTAGCATTGTGGGATATAGGGGGAGCCTCGAGCCGGTGGAACCAACTCTCGAGCTTTTAGAGTGGCCGAGTCGGAGCCGAGGTCGGCTCCGAACCCATCCAGCAAGAATGAAGGCGAGATAGACAACTTAACATCGTAGTTTATTTAGCTAGGTGTCAAGCCTGCAGGTCGTTCTATATAGGGAAGACGAATAGGTCCCTAAGAGAGAGAATTAGGGAACACCTCTATCATACTAGGATAGGAAGTGACAATAATGCCCTAGCTAAACATACTAAGTCCTCAGGTCCTGAACATAGTTTTATATTCTGTGTGATACAAGAGGTTTTTGAGAACATGAGAGGGGGTGATATAGTGAATTATACCCTAGAGTGTGAGATGAGGTGGATTGTGAGATGTAAGGCTGATCATCCGCCGGGTCTCAATGAGAGAGTTAATCTAAGACCTATCCTTAGGAAAAAGAGATGTCGTAAGCCTAAGCATTGACATATTTTTAACCTTATCTTCATTTTTACTGTCTTCATTATGTTCACACATTTCACGCTACACTATGCAGTTACTCTTATATTTATACACAGTGTTACAACGTCAAACCATAATGTGATATATTTATATTTTTATGATGTTTATATTTTTTGCTTTATAGTATAATATGTAGGCAAATATTGATTTAGATTTTCTATTTGCACAGTTTTAACAAGTATTTTAGATGTATTATGCTGTATGAGTCACCCAATTGAATTAATGTGCTTGTTTGAATATTTTAACCAATGAGATGTTATTTAAGACTATTTAAGGTTTGAACTGTGATGAAATGGATTGTACGTCTGATGAAGCCGTAGGGTGAAAGCGCTTACGTTTTCAATAAACAGCTGTATTTTATGGACCTTGGTGTCGTGGGTTGAAGGAGTTTCAACAGGAGTGCCTTATTTCATTTTATTTGGACACTTAACCTACTTGGTTATACTGCCATAGGACCCTGCGAATGTTATTGTGTTTTATTCTACTTGGTTTTACTTTTGTGGCTGGGTCCGAGCTCCGTTGGCTTGGTGTCTTGCTGTGTTTTAGTTACACTTAAAACAAAGCTGATAGGTTCAGAGTTAATTAATTGGATGTAATGAACTCTGCATCATTGAATCATTTAAAAAGGTATACATCCATTGCAACCTACACAAAACTCTATAAATTTTAAAACATACATTAACATAGATTTATAAAAATATGAGGGCTTCACGTTTAAACCCTAACACAACAGATTTTTCTCTGGAATTAACTGCCCTTAAGAATAGGCTTTTGGAAAGACAGTATGCCCTTAAGGATGTGGAGAGGAATATAGAACTGGTTAACTCTTTAAGGGAAGGTTCAGCCAGACCATACTTCTCAGATTGGAAGGGTGCTGACCCTGTTAGTTCTATTGTTAAACTAGAACCCCTCAGGATCCCTGTGTATTTTACTAGGGATGTTAACATCATTAGAGAGGTAGTGAGGAAGCACTGGGATGTCCTGTTTTTGGATGAAGATTTATCCGGAGTAGTGGGACAGGGTCCTAGTTTTACTTATAAGAACAAACGAAATATTAAAAACGAACTTTGTGATGGGCCAGTTCATAGGATGTTGCCTATGATAAATGATGATTTTAATACTCAGCCCTGTGGCAGTTGCAATCAATGCAAGCATGTGTACTCAGGTTTGACTTTTATGCATCCAGTTACTGGAATAGCCTATGAGTTTAGGACCGGTACAACTTGTAGAACCACTAATGTGGTGTATTTAGCCCGGTGCGCTTCCTGCACGTCTTTTTATGTGGGCAAGACGTGCAGGCAGCTTAGGGAGCGCATCAGGGAACATATTTATAGTATAAGAATTGGGTCCGAACAGAATGCACTAGCCAAACATGTTAAAAATATGGGAGCTGAGCATTATTTTGTTTTTAATGTCATACAACATGCTCAAACAAGTATTAGGGGTGGGGATGTAGATGCTCATTTACAAGAGATTGAGCTTAGATGGACAGTCAGGCTGAGGGCTGATAAGAAGCCTGGGTTAAATGATAGAATACAAGTTAAACCACTGTTAAAAAAGGGAAGACTTTTTAGACATTAAATGCCCTTTGTTGGTTTTATATAATTTTATAAATCTATGTTAATGTATGTTTTAAAATTTATAGAGTTTTGTGTAGGTTGCAATGGATGTATACCTTTTTAAATGATTCAATGATGCAGAGTTCATTACATCCAATTAATTAACTCTGAACCTATCAGCTTTGTTTTAAGTGTATTTAAATGATGTTTTTAGTGGCAGCTTTGTAGTTTGATAAAGCCTCTTTGGTGAAAGCGCTAACTTTTTGCTAGCTGAATAAATGTTTTTTATAACCTACATGAACTGGATTTCGTAACTGTGTGGATTCTCTAAGCTGTCGTCTCTACCTGCATGTGGATGCTATATAATTTACTGGATTTTTTATTTTTAGATGCAGGAGAGTTAATCCCTTTATTGGTTCGTTTCATTTTGATTTGTTTTAATTATATATTATCCCTAATGAGAATAACTGAGATCATACCATAGATAATTTGAAGGAACCCAATGCATGGGATAAAGCATTTAGGAGCTGCCTCTGTCCATTAGTAGTACAAGGCAGTCCTGGGGTAAATCTTCTGTTTCCTATCCAAAGATCTATGTTGTGCTTGAATACGGGCAGGAATGAACCTTTTTTTATGCGGATGAGGAGTCTGTTCCTCAGCAGCAATATCCTCTGAGAGATATACCTCTCCCTCCAAACCGTTCCGTTGATGTTGCAGAACAGGTTTAGATCCCTAGACAGAGTACTGATGATGCCATTTGACTTAATGATATGCAGTAAATCCATCAGTAATGGGTCAGAGGATGTCTTGTATGCCATGCACAGGTGACCCTTTAGCAGTCTGTAAGATACTGAGAATAGTGATAGGATTTTTGAGTCAGTCATTGTAGGACAAGTTGTTTAGTTCTTGTATCCTTTTAGTAAGGTATCTCTGTGGGTTGTTCTAGTTCCTGAATGTGTCTGGACAGATCTCTGCCAAAGACAGTACTATATTCAATGATTGCAAGAATGAGGACTGAGTAAGGGGGAAAAATGACATCCCTAGATCAAGACACAATCCCTTTGTTTACAAGTTATGTAATATACACATCAGGCAAAAGTTGGGTCACTGTCCACACAAGATCCCAAATCCCAGGTCATCACTTATGGCCATATTGTCAATGTGGTAGCTCCCTGGAGTAGATGACCTCAGAAAGGATACAATAATGCATTTTTGGCATTTAGTTTCAGCCCATGATTTTGGCATTAGTTAATTATTTGGGACAATCCTTCCTGCAGGATGACCATGTCATTTGGTGACTCACTGACTGCTCCTGTGCTGATGACCAATTTCACCGGTGTGTCGTCAGTAGATTTAACCCTAGGACTGTCGCGGTCCTTGTCTTTGCGTTTCCTAGGAATATCCGAAGTCGGGAGACAAGAAGACACCATACCACTGAACTTAGGCCAGCCCCCGAAATGCTTATATAAAATCTTAGCTCTACGGTGTATGGTACGCGGGTTAAAGGAAGCACAGAGATCGCAGTTAGGGACGTCATGCTCAAGGCCCAAACAAGTTACACAATAGGAATGGAAATCACAGTGCGGAATCTGTTTTCCACAGGCACGACAGTTATTAACTTTATCTGACATTCGTTAAAGCAAGAAAAGAAGATCCCCAACGGGGTACTTATCTGAAGGTGTCTTCAACTTGGTAGTCGGAAAGCGAAACGAAGGTAAACGGTCGACCGGCACTAGTATGAATTGCATCTGCTTCGGGCTCCGCGGCAAGAAAGACTGAGGAAATGGTGTTGGCTGCCTCCCTTTATACCTGACGTACTGACATCAGTTTTACAACCGGGGGCAGCCGATGTCATATACCAAGGACTCTGGTATTTAGGACGACTGAGGGCTGCCGGGAGCTGGATAACCCATATGTGAGGACTGCAACAGTAAAACACGAAGAACATGTTGCAATTACCCATAGCAGTATATGCTTGAATTCCTCACAGTTGCAGTAGCCTTTTGGCTAAATCCAGGAAACAACAACAAGCCAGCTTCAAAAGCTCTAGCACCCACCCTCCCACACCTGCTGACTGGACAGCCCTGTGTAAGGAAATCGGCAGTCAGAGTGAAGTTCTCCTAAGGACTTTCTTGCCCAGAACAAAGAAGGAGCGTACTCATCCTGAACCTCTATAAAAAAAAAAAATATATATATATATATATATATATATATATATATATATATATATATAAAATACCTTTATATCCTAATAACTATTTATAGAAGGAGGATGGTGGGTGGGTGGGTGCAGCTACTTAAGAAGTGAGGAATTCAGCCATCTACTTTTTTTGGCCAGTGCAACTTACACAAATGCACAAAGTTCATCATTTCCACTGCTGCAGTATTCTTTAGGCCACATGAGTTGATTATTGAAGTCTAACCAAACTGGGAGGAAGAAGGATATGGATAGAGAAGTCCAGGGAGAATGGTCCTAGGAAAGCCTGTCCTGGATCTAGAAAAGGAATCCAGTCCATAATGCTTCATAAAGGTATGTACGGAGGACCAAGTTACTGTCTCTAGAGTCCACCCCTTTTCAATATGCCATGAAAGAAGCCAAGGTTCTAGTAGAATAAGCCTTTACACTTCCTGGAACTGGTTTAACCATGGTGGGAATAGCAAATGTCAATAGCTGAGGACAACTACCTGGAAACAGTCTGCTGCCATGGATTGTCCTTTTCTGTCTCAATATCAAAAACCAATAGCTGATCTGCTTTTCTAAAGGACTAAGTTCTGTCAAGAAAGTACCTGAGCTGCCTATGTCAAGAGTATGAAGAATCTTTTCTCCCTGGTTTTGAGGATATAGATAGAACACAAAGAGACTGATGGCTTGATTCAAAGTAAATAGAAGGAAACGCTCTGCCACTTAGATAAAGCCAGGTTTGCTACAGATGTAGATAAATGCTTAAAAATAAAAGCAAACTGGCACCACAGCTACCACTAAGCAACTTTTAATTAAACAACACAGTTGAACAACTTAAAAATGCAAGTAATACTTTTGTTACAAATAGCTTCACTAGGCAAAAAGGTGCAACAGGCAAATTAAATTAGTTTTATACAAAGCTAGAAAGTGAGGTTCTCCCATTCGATTCTCAGCTAGAGTGCGGGGAGTGCCTTCTGTGTGGAGTCTGCATGTCCTCCCCGCGGTTGGGTGGGCGTTCGAAAGACATGCGTAAATGGGCGTGCCTTTGTTGAAGGTTGAACTTCAAGCTAGCACCTCTGCGTTCATGAAAATCTACTGCCAATCATTAGCGGACTGGAGTTCCGCTGTGGCGACCCCTAACCAGGAAAAGCCGAAAGACAACCACAACAACAACAAAGCTACAAAGTCAGTGGTGAGCCATGTGACAATGAATTAACTCACAGCAATTAAGAATTAAAAGTATGGTGCTGCGGTAGCGTGGTCACCTCACAGTTAGACGTTGCTAGTTCGATTCTCAGTTAGAGCGTCTTCTGCGTGTCGACATGCGTGAATGGGCGTTCCTTCATTGAAGGTTGTGCATTAGGCCTGGCAAGCCAGCACGTGTAAATCTACTGCCAATCATAAGCGGACAGGAGTTCCGCTGTGGCGACCCCTAACCAGGAAAAGCCGAAAGACACAAAAAAGTCTTTTTAAAATAAGTTTAATTGTAAATACTTCATTTAAGCCTGGACACACTTGTGTCACTATCCATCTGTTCTCTCTTTCGTTATTTCTCAAATCACCTCTTTTTTTTCTAAAATAACTTGTAATATTAAAAACTTAAAATTATGTGCATTATTTGTCTCCTTAATGTGTTCATCTTAACTTTTCTACGCATCTCAGACAAATGATCACATAAGCATTCTTTAAGTTTTCTGTCACTTTTGAATACACAGAAGGCTTCACATTGTTGGCACACTGCCATATAAACCAAATTTTTAGTATCACAGGTACCATACTCTGTCATAAAAATTAATTTTTAACTGGATACTTAATACTTTTATCTGTGTAAATACAGTTGCAATACTGGCAACTATTGCACTTACGTGTACCTCTTTAAAACCGGTAATGTGAACTAAAATTCTGTTTTTGTTCCTTATAAAGTACAGTTTTGTACCTACCATAAATGTAGATGTTCGAAGATCCACATTGCTGCAGTCCTTACACTTGGGTAGTCCGCTGTCCTCGGTCGGCCCGAATACCAAAGTATAAGGCTGACGTCGGTCAAGGCGCATTAGTCTGACGTCAGGACGTCAGGGTACAAATGCGCATGACCGACGTCATATCCTCAGTCTTTTCTTGCCCCAGATGTCAGAAGACCCTAAAAAGGTAAGGCCAAAACCAAAAAACAACAACACACCAAACACCCCTGCACCAAATATATGTACAATATATACAAAATTACAAAAGTACAACCCAACCCACACAACCACCCCTAAACACAGAGGGGAAGGAGGGAGGGAAAATTGGACTGCAGCAATGTGGATCTTCGAACATCTACATTTATGGTAGGTACAAAACTGTACTATGTTCTTCATCTCACATTGCTGCAGTCCTTACACTTGGGTAGAATCCCAAAGCAGAGGTAAGGGAGGATGGCAAATCATAAAGAAGCAGGAGCTGCCAAAATGCCCTGTAAAATAGCAGTGGCAAACCCAGCCCTAGATTTAGAGTAGAGAGGAAGGTGGTAATGCTTAGAGAAAGTATGCACTGAACTCCAAGTAGCTGCCTCCAAAATATCCTTAGTAGCTACCCCCCTTAGAAATGCTGTTGAAGTGGCAGTAGCCCTAGTGGAATGAGGCCTAATCCCAGCTGGAATCTCCTTGCCATGATGGGAATAACAGAAAGCAATGCAAAACCCAATCCACTTAGAAATAGTTTGTTTTGACACAGGCTTGCCCTGAGAACTCAAAGCAAAAGAAACAAACAACTGCTGAGACTGCCTGAAATCCTTAGTCCTGCTTAAATAATAACGCAACTGCCTGTGTACATCTAAAGTGTGCAAAATCTTTTCCCCCTTATTTTGGGGACTTGCATAAAAAGTAGGCAAATGAATAGTTTGGTTTAAAGCCACACTAGAAACCACTTTAGGCATAAAGGAAGGATTAGTACGTAAAGATACCCTGTCCTTATGGAAAATCAAGAAAGGCTCAACCGCCATAAGGGCCTGCAATTCAGAAACCCTTCTTTCAGAGGAAATGGCCAACAAAAAAGCAGTCTTCCATGACAAATATTTCAATTCAGCAGTAGCTGCAGGCTCAAAAGGTTGTAGAGTGAGTTTCTCCAACACAAAATTGAGGTCCCAAGCAGGAGTAGGAGCTCTCATTGGGGTCTTATATTCTTTGCCCCTCTAAGAAATTGCTTGAACAAAGGATGAGAAAACAATGGTGGGTCACAGTCATAGTGAGCTGAAATTGCTGCAGCATGAATCTTAATGGAAGAGAAAGACAAACCTTTGTCCAATAACTCAGTAAGATATTGAAGAGCCACACTTAAATTAGGCTCAGAAACATCCAAATCCTTTGCTGCACTCCAAAATAAAAATCTCTTCCATTTTTCTGCGTACACTTTCCTTGTACTAGGTCTTCTGGCTTCCATAATCACATTCAAAACTTGTTGAGGAAGTTGAGACCTGCTGTGGTTCAAAACAGAATATGCCAGGCTGTTAGATGAAGAGAGTGAAGCTTGACATTGAGTAGATGACCGTCCTTCTGAGACAACAGGTGTGGAATCAAAGGTAAAGGCCATGGAGGCTTCCTTACCAGACTTCTCAGTAATGGGTACCAGTGCTGCCGAGGCCAATCTGGAGCTATTAATATCATCCTTGGCTCGTCCTGTCTGACCTTCAGAAGTACCTTTGGGAGGAGAGGCAGAGGTGGAAAGGCATACACATGAAGATTTTTCCAACTGAAAGAAAGAGCATCCACTTCCCAAGCTGTGGGATGAAACCTTTTCGTGCAAAACTTTGGCAGCTGGTGGTTTAGTGGAGAAGCGAACAGATCTATGTCTGGAGTTCCCCCTGACACTGTCAGTTTCTGAAATACATGAAGATCCAATTTCCACTCGTGGGGATCCATGATTTGTCTGCTTAACACATCTGCTAAGGAGTTCTGTGCTCCCGGCAGAAACCTTGCCTGAAGATGTAGTTGTAAACTGAGAGCAGTCTCCCACAAAATCATTGCTTGCCTGCATAGAGGATAAGAATGTGTTCCCCCTTGCTTGTTGATGTACCACATGACAGTTGTGTTGTCTGTTAGAATCAACACCTGCCCTGGAAGAAGTAAATCCTTGAAAGCTATTAATGCAAATTGGACTGCTAACATCTCCTTCAAGTTGATATGTAGATGTTGTAGTCTGGCAGGCCACTTGTCTTGTATCCACTTTCCATTTAGATGAGCTCCCCAAGCTTTGTCTGAGGCATCTGTCGTTAAAATCTGACTCGCCTCTGGCCGTGTCACAGAGAGTCCCTTGTTTAGGTGACATTCCTGAGCCCACCACAAAAATTCCTTTTGAATGCAAGGTATTATTTGAATGACAGTGTCCAGATCCTGGCAGTGCTGTGTCCATACATTTTTGAGATACCATTGCAGCTTCCTCATATGCAGTTTGGCATTGGGAAGCACCAGAATACAAGATGCCATGAACCCTAAGGCTTGAAGGACTGTCCTTGCAGTCAGCCCGGACTGATGAGATAGTTGACGAAAGTAAAGGGAAAGATTGTTTTTTTTGTCCGGGGTCAAAAAGGCCATCTGGGTTGCTGTATTCAGTCTCACACCCAGAAAGCACATGTCTTGAGAGGGTACTAGACTGGACTTTATTTCGTTCACAGAATACCCCAGGCATCTTAGCACTGCTATCACATATTCCAAATGCTGAAGAAGCTCGTCCTTCCCTTGAGCCAGAATCAGGCAATCGTCCAAATAAGGATAGATCTGTATTCCTCTTAATCTGAAGAAAGCTATCACTGGAGCCAGAACTTTCGTGAACACTCTGGGCGCAGTAGATAAGCCAAAGGGCAATGCAGAGAACTGATAGTGAGAATTCCCAGCACGAAAACGCAGATACTTCCTGCAACTTAGTCTGATGGGAACATGAAGGTAAGCCTCCTTGAGATCCAAAGTTACCATCCAGTGATCTTTGCCCAGCAGAGGCAAAAGCTGTTGTAACGTCAACATTTTGAACTTGGGAATGTCCAGATAAGTGTTGAGGATAGATAAATCCAAAATTGGTCTCCACGTGTTCCCCTTTTTTGGTACTAGGAACAGGCGAGATTAAAATCCTAGGCCCCTTTCTGGCATAGGAACCGGCTCTATGGCCCCTATTTGGAGCAACAGAGAAATTTGCTTGTAAGCTTCTATTCTTTCTGGAGGAGGAATGTCTGGCATGCCTTTGAAAGGAGGCAAGGTATGGAAATAAAACCTGTAACCGTGGTGAATGATATCCAATACCCATCTGTCTTGGGTAATCAAACTCCAATTTTCTTTGAAAAGTGCCAACCTTCCTCCCAAAGGTGCTGCCAGGCGAGAAGGCTCTGGCAGCTGAAAAGGTAGGTCATTGGGTCTGTTTACGAAAGGACTGACCCCTGCCCTCACCAGAAGACTGTGCAGGTGAACTCCCTGTTCTAGGCCTAAAAGAGCCTTGAGCTCTGCCCCTACCACGTCTAGACCTACCCCTAGACTGGGAATCATAAGAAGGATATGTCCACCCCTTGGTAGGCCAATTTCTACTAAATTTCGGAGGCTGAACCTGCAAAAAATCTTTAACAGTCTGCATAGACTTAGCCTTGTCTTCCATTTTCTTTAAAACTGCTTCAACAGGAGAACCAAACAACACATCAGATTGTAAAGGAGCATCTAAAATCCTTGTCTTAACATGCTCAGCTAAATTCTGATCCCTCAGCCAGGCGTGCCTGCGAAGAACAGAACCAGTGGCAGCCACCCTCGAAGAGGCCTGTACAGCATCAAAACCACATTGCAAGGAATGCTTACCCACCTGTTCAGAAACATGTACTAAATCTTGTAATTCTTTACATTCAATACCTTCCGCCAGAGCATCTACCTTAGACTTTAACTGTGAAAGGAGATAGTTTTGGTATTTCAACATGTGAAACTGGCAATTCAATGCCCTCATGGCTAAAGTGGAAGAAGTATAAACTTTCTTTCCCCATCTATCCAAAGCCCTTGCCTCTTTATCTGGAGGAACCGGATTTTTAACAACAGAAGCCTTAACACCTTTAGGCCCCTGAGAAACAGTTTCTGGGTCTGCCCTAGGACTCTTAAAAAGATACTTATGAGCTTCAGGCACCCTATAATACCTATCCGGCTTAACAGGAGCAGGAGGCAAAGAATCAGGATTAAGAGAAGCCTCTGCAAAAACATCTTCCACCACATCCAGAACAGGAGGTATAGCTAAAGGCCTATGCTGGGGTAAAAACAAAATTCCCTAAGCCTTTTCCTGGAATCAGAGAAGTCCTGACCTTCCCATTTAAAATGCTCCCTCATGGAATGAAGAGTCTCTGAAAACGAAAAATCCTCAGGAGGAGAAGCAGAAGGAGTAGAATCATCCACATCAGAATCAGAATAAGGAGAATACTCCTGCAAGTCTTCAGCCGAAGACTCGGAAGCATCCGAACCCTGCTCAAAACTCCCAAGCTCAGGTTCCACCCTAGGCCTCTTATCAGGAGGGGGCATAGAACCTCTAATCAGAGTAATCAAATCTTCTGCCATTTTAAGCATATGCTTTTTGGGCACAGACCCTGAAGTACTAGGTGTGACACCAGCTGAAGCTAAAGCTGGCCTGCTTCTGGGAGAAGCCTTGGAAACAGAAGGGGAGGGCCTAACCACCTTAGGCAGGGAGGGGAGAACAGCTACCTGAGAAGCCCCTTCAGCCTGGCCTACCTCCTGAGAGGACACATCTTGTAATAATAAAGTCTCTCCCTGGGACTCCAAAGAAAATTCTGGCTGAACCTCCGGCTCCACCGAGCCCTCTAAAGAACCGGCGTCCGGGACGGACGGTTCTTCCAACCTAGGCTTAGCTGCTTTGTCCTTGCGCTTTTTCGACGAAGCGGGCGTCGGAGCATCCGACGGCATTTTATAGTTGCACCGCTTCCCAAAGACTAACCTGGCACAATCTAATCTTCTCTTTATAGTGCGTTTGTTAAATCTAGCACAAGAGCGACACCCAACAACGTCGTGCTCAGGCCCTAAACAAGGTATACACAAGGTATGATAATCCCTATGAGGTATCTGTTTCCCACAAGAAATACAGTTATTCACTTTTTCTGACATCCGGTAAAATACTGAGGCAAGAAAAAACCAAAATATTCCCCAACGGGGTACTTAGCCAACTTTGATTCGGTCTGAAACTCCGACTTCGGAAAATCTCAGAACGCCAACCTGCACTCGCAACGCTGCTTCTGCATCGGACCATGCGGCAAAAAAGACTGAAGATATGACGTCGGTCATGCGCATTTGTACCCTGACGTCCTGACGTCAGACTAATGCGCCTTGACCGACGTCAGCCTTATACTTTGGTATTCGGGCCGACCGAGGACAGCGGACTACCCAAGTGTAAGGACTGCAGCAATGTGAGATGAAGAACATCTTGATATATTCTTTAGGCTGTTAGACCTTTTATAAGCAAGAGAGAGTTGTTCATGTTCAATATCCTTAAAATGGGGAATTTTGCTGTACGATGAACCAATATTTATTTATTGCCTGTTTGACTATGGGTGTATTTCTATTGTATGTTAATGTGCATCTAAATTTATATTTTTGGTGCTATCAACTTCATTAATTGTGGGCAGGTTATGCACTGTCTCTCTGTGATCTGCAAAAATTGGTCTACTTGTACAATTTGTTTGACCTTCAATGCCCATCTCTATGGTGGTCACTCTGTCTTTATTGTACCCCCTCTGTACAAAATCTTGGGGCATATAGTCCATTTAAATGTTCATTGTGCTATCTATAATATTCAGCTTTGCTGTTCTTATCATCTGATTTTTCACTATATTTTGAAATATGTCAAGAAAATATAAATACCTCACAACGGTTAGCTGTGAATTACCAATAGGTGGCAGTATGTGGAACTGCACTTTGCTTGTTTTTTGTTTTTTTTTTACATATTTTGAAATATCTGTGGTGGATGCATACTGGTCCTGTGTAAATAGGTGTTTCTTTTAACTTCCTTTTTATACAGTGTGGTTTCAGTCTGTCCAGTATGACCGTTAACTAACCTAATGTCGAGGAAATCAATCTGAGCAAAACTGTAATGTGCTCTTAAATTAAAAAAAAAAACAGTAGATGTATTAATATAATTAAGAAAATCAGTAAACATTACTTTACCATCTAATCACAACTTTTTTTATTCTTTTTCCCCTCTTTAGTTAGTCCCAGAATAACTGAAGCCTACTCCCAGCTTCACTTTAACAGCGGAAAATTCATTTCGAAGTTTGGACAAACCTCTAAAGAAGAAGGGAAAATATTAACTACCTTAAGCATGTATCTATCCCTTCTGGTCACTGGTGTAACCTCCAACTTTTAAAATTTACTGGAATTCAGCTTTTAATCTAACTGGTGAGTATACCTGGCGAGGACGCTGCTCGCAGGCTACCTGTCCCCCTCCCATCGTAAACTCCCCCCTTTAACTTACATTTGGCTCAGTCATTCTTATTACTTGACATGATACAACAACCACAAAGAAAACAAAGTCCATAAATGACAAATCCACAACCAGATAATCCCATAAAACTTCTTACAGGTTCATAGGTTCATACTAGGCTATCTGCCCTAGGGCATTTATAAGCCTAGCCAGAATGTGTTTGGCTTTCGCCACCCATTTTAAATTTATTTTGCTATGCCCTTTTTCGAGGTTAGTATACTGTGCCTCTGTCTAACAGTGACACAGAAGTGAAACCTGGGGTAAACCTACGATCTCCCATCCACTCATCAAGATTCCTCTTGAAGAGAGTCAATGAGGGACTCTGCCTAACCTGGACTGGGATTTTATTCCAGAGTGAAGGGAGCCTCTGGGTTATGAATCTGTCCCTCCAGCATGTCCTATTTATTTCAGTGCTGAGGTTCAAGTCTCTCGAGCGTGGCTCGATGGGATTTGGATTTTCTGAGGTGCAGCATGTCCATTAATTCCGGGTTGGACATGGCTTTATACATCAGGCACAGATCGCCTCTGAACAGGCAGTATGCCACTGAGAAGAGCTGGAGTTTCTTTAACCGGGCAGCATATGGCATCTGTTTGAGCCCTTTGATCCTCTAGGTGAGGTACTTTTGGGGTCTTTCCAGTTGCTGCAGGTGTCTGGTAAGGTACATCCCAAAAGGGGCATTGTACTCAATTATGGGCCTGCTGAGGGATGAGTAAAGAGGCACGATGACGTTCCCTGATCTAGATGTGAATCCCTTCATGATTAGGTGGGCTATATAAAATGTTTTTCTAACCACTTTGGCCACGTGGTTGTCAAATGAGAGATTGCTATCAACTTGGGTCCCCAGGTCCCTAATTACTTCTTCTGTACTTAATGGATTACCACCTATGTGGTAATTTGTGGGCACTTTGTTTTTGCCAAAGGGGATGACTATACACTTTTTGGCATTTAGCTTGAGGCCATGGCTCTGGCACCAGTTGTCTGTTTCTATGAGGCCCTTTTGGAGGATGCTTGTGTCGGCTGTAGAGTCGATTATGGCGCCCAGTTTGCAGTCATCTGCGAACTTGGTCAGCCACAGTCCTTCCGTGTTGGCCTGTATCTCCAAGAAATATATACCGAACAAGAGAGGTCCCAGGACTGAGCCTTGTGGGACACCACTTGTAACTGGTTTGGAGTCTGACATGACTCCAGCAATTCTAACCATGTGGGTTCTGTCCTTGAGCCAATTTGCAATCCATCTAGTGACATAGGGGTTTATATTTAAGCTGGTGAGCTTATCTATAATGCCCGAGTGGGGTATTGCATCGAAGGCTTTTGCGAGGTCCAGGTAGGCTGTGTGGACCACCTTCCCCTCGTCAATGGCCTTGGTGACGGTTTCAAAGAAATCAACCAGGTTTAAGAGGCAGGATCTGCCCTTAACAAAGCCGAACTGGGTAGGATCCAGTGTTTGTAGGTCCCCAATATCTTTATTTATGAGGTCCATGATGATCCTTTCCATAGCTTTGCAGACCAAGCTAGTCAGGCTTATGGGGCGATAGTTTCCAGGATCCGTTGAGGCACCACCTTTATGGAGAGGGACCACTGTTGCTGTACGCCACTCTTTGGGCACATATCCTGTAGTAAGGCTGAGATTGAACAGTAGTTTTATGTTTGGGTTTAGCTCTTCTTGGAGTTCATGTAGGACGCAGCCCGGGACACTGTCTGGTCCCATTGATGCTGTGTTTTTTGCTTTGGAGGAGGCGGCTCTTACCTGAGCATCTGAGATGTCAAGGGGGCAGCACTCTGCTGGGATAGATATTTGCCCTTTTGCTGGGGGGTTGCTGAACCTGTCAGCTAGGATGTTGGCAATGTCTGTGGGTTTGGTGTATTTTTTGTCATTTTGGACTAATTCTGAGCATATCTGGGAATTCCCACCCAGGTTCCTAACATAACTAAAGAAAGCCTTGTGATTATCCTTAGTGTCCTGTGCAATTTTTCTCTCGAAGCTGGCCTTACACAATTTTGTGTGTGCCCGTAGTTTTTTGCTAATACTGATAAGTGATGCCTTCTCTTTTTGGGATTTTGCTCTATCATTTAGTAGCTTCCTCCTTCTATTGTATAGTTTGTTTATGGCTGGGGTCCACCAGACAGGACGTCTGCCTTTGGAGGATTGGGTCTTGGTTTTATTTGGGATCGCATGATCCATGAATTACTGAAGGTGTTCATAGAATGCGTTTATAAAGGATTCTGCGGTCTGGGCCGTATTTTCCACAGGCCCGGGGGCTTTGAAGGATTACACCTCAGTTTTGAGGAGTGTGAAATTTGCTTTAGAGAAGTTTTTCACTGTGGTTTTCTGGGCAGGGGGTGGGATCGGGATCGGGATGTGAATATCCAGTGAGATTAGTTTATAGTCTGATCTTACCAGTGAGGGATACACTTTTGGTCTGGAGCATAGAGTCCCCATGTTGGTGATGATCAGGTCCAGTATGTTTTCCCCTCTTGTGGGAGTGGTAACAAGTTGTTCCATAGCATTTGAGTTTATAAATTCTAGAAAACTTTGGGCTAGGGTGTTGGAGCTAGAGTAATGCTCCCAGTCTATGTTTGGGTAGTTGAAGTCGCCCAATATAATGGTGTTTGGAGAGACCTTCATATTTTCCAATGTTCTCAGGAAGGCCAAGTGGGGTTCCTGGGTTTGGGAGGGTGTTCTGTAGTAGGCTATAAACTGGAAGGCAGTTTTACCCACTGTTAGTTGCACATGGATAGTCTCTGATGCTTCGTGCTTTGCCACCAACCTGGAGGTGTGGGTATCTTTGATAAATATCGATACTCCCCCTCCTTTCGTGGTTTGGTCCAAGTTTTATGGTATGAGGTATAACCTGGTAGTGCTGGGGTGCTCTCGGGAGCCCTGAACCAGGTTTCTGTTACTGCACAGATATCGATGTTCTCCATGCTAAGGAGAGTTTTGAGTGCGTGCATCTTGAGGTTTAGACTTCTGGCGTTGAGTAGCATTACTCTTAGTTTCTTATCCCTTGTGATACCTATGGAGGTGGGTTTGTCTTTTGAGCCTTGCCTAAAAAAGGCACTATGGGGGTAGCAAGAGCCTTTGCCAATATCCGAAAGCCCAGGGGTGATAGGTGCAAGCCGTCCCCTAGTGAAGCATCGTGGCTTGTCGAGCATATCATCCCAAGCTGACAGGCATTGGATCCCCTTTGAATGACACCAGTACTTAAGCCAATTGTTGAAATTGATCATCTTGTCTTCATACTGTGGCATCATTCTTGGTGAGGGTAAGATGCTACTCAAGGTCAGGATCATACCGGCCTGGGCTACATGCTCAGAGAGCTCCTTTATGTCTCTTTTCATGTAGTCCAGGGAGGTACGTCTCAGATCATTCACACCAGCATGGACAATGACTGAGTCATATTTGTACTTGCCTTGGAGTGACCTGAGTGCTTGTGTTATGTGGTGGATCCTAGCGCCCGACAGGCTGCTCACCGTGACCCTCTCCTTGTTCCGCCTGGTGAGCGGGACGTCAGTGTGCCTGACGATAGAGTCACCTATTACAAGTGTATCAGGTGTGTTGTTTAGTCTTAAGGGCTGTGACTGTTCGGCACACTGGCTTTGTGAGATATGTGTTGCACGTGTTTTGTTTTGGGGTAGCGGCTGCTTGGGTGTCTGCTGCTTCGGCAGATCTTTATTTAGAGCCTCCGAGTATGTTTTTGTGTGATTATGTGTTTGGTTTGCTGTCGTGGTAGGTCTATGTGAGACTGGAATTGTAGTGAGTGTGGTTTCCTTCTCCTCCTGACTGGTTATGCCAGTACTGAGTTGAGAGAGCTTAGCCTCCAGTTTGGCTATATGGTTGCATCTCTCACATGTGTTGGAATTTGTTGGGAGGAGGAGAGGGTTGTCTGTGTACATGAGGCAGTTGTAACATTGCCTCAAGATTCCCAGATTCACCAGCTGGACCGGAGAGGAGACTGACAACTCACCTTTGCACATGCTAGAATAATATTGGGAATTCCTTAATAATTGAAAACCAGGGCCAGTGGGGAGTGAGGGTGTAGTGCTTTTAATTTTTAGTGCTGACTTATATAATTGCTTTAGTGAGCAAGTGCCAGGTAACTTAAGTGCAATGTGTTACAGGCAACTTAAATGCAAAAACGACAAACAGTAACTTTCTTTCAAGTGAAACAAGGAAATAAGTACAGTAAGCAATGCAGATATCACTAGTGATCCACAGAAGCGCTGAGAAGCTGCGTATTAGGTGGAATTAGCATTCCAGGAAATAACAAGCAAACAAACAACAAGCATATAAACAAAGCTAGATTCAGCAGGCCTGGATCTAGTCTATGCTACAGCAAACAAGGTGTACCAATTTCAGTAAGATACAGTTCAAATATTCAGGCACTATAAACCTTTAACCAGAAATTCCCAGCTCAGAAGGGCAGAGTCCAGCCTCTTCTCCCACAAGAGTGCAGACCACAAACCTTCTTAATGTAAAATAACTGGCCTGAATCCCAAGTGCTTAAACCAGAACTAATACACTTTAAGAATAACAGACACTGGGCTCTCAATCAGCAGTTCCCAACTTAGAAGGATGAAAGCTACCTGTCCTGCCACCACAGTGCATGCCACAAACCTTCCTAATGTATAACAACTGGTCTGAAGCCCAAGTGCTTAATCCAAAAGACTTAGAATGATAGCTACACTTTAATCAAGTTACTACCAAGCAGTAATAAATACAATTGAATACTTTAGAGAATGCCTGGATTAGTGCTCAAGTTACACAAACAAAGCTAGATCCAGCAGGCCCGAATCCAGTCTATGCCACAGCAAACAAGGCGCACCAACTTCAGTAAGAAGCAGTTCAGATATGCATGCACTATAAGCCTTTAACCAGAAATTCCCAGCTCAGAAGGGCAGAGTCCAGGCTCTCCTCCCACAAGAGTGCAGACCACGAACCCTCAATGTAAAATAACTGGCCTGAAAGCCCAAGTGCTTAAACCAGAATTAATACACTTTTAGAATAACAGACACTGAGCCCTCAAATCAGCAGTTCCCAACCTAGAAGGATGTAAGCTACCTGTTCTGCCACTACAGTGCAGACCACAAACCCTCTCAGTGCAAAACAACTGGTCCGAAGCCCAAGTGTTTAAACCAAAAGGCTTAGAATGAGTTACACCAAGCAGTAATAAATACAATTGAGTACTTTTAAGATGATGCAAAAGTAAAAAAGTAGGTAGAAACACAAGTACAGTAAAAGCAGATGAAATTTTTTTTTTTCTGAATAAGTGCTGAGATCAAAGAAACAGATTTGAGTGCTGAAACTAGAAAACTGACTAGTTATAAGAAGAAAAAAACTAAGCTAGAAGGCTCCCCTCCAACACAGAAGGACTTGGGGGCTCAGAAGCCTACAAATAGACTATACCACTTAACAGGAAAGGCAGGAAACAAGCTTAAATTTTTTTTCTGTTTCCCAGATGCTCTCTTTGTACACAGTAGGAGTGCCTGAAATCAGAATATGATCTCACTGCACTCAGTTGAGTGAGCAAATGAGATGGACCCAGAAGGAGTATCCAAACACAAATTTACAAGAGGGGTGGGCAGTTGCAAGGCCACTAAGATTAGCACCAAAACAAAAAACAGGGACGGTGGGTGGGACTAACTGAAGAGACTAACTGAAGAGTAGAGTCAAAACTTCCAGTTCAGTTAATATTCCATCCACACAGTTAAAATCAATTTAAATACTGTATTTTTTTGAAAAAAAAAGAGCAGATAAAGGTACTTAAATTCTCTTATACGTCCAGTTGAATACAGCAAGTCCTTAGCCGGCCAAAGCTGAAGTTTTTAAGCAAAAAATATTTCACACTGTACCACTTAAATAGGCAAGGACAGGAAATCAAATAATGTGACTACCCCCACACCTGTAATTACTAGCAAATAACAAAGTTCAGCAAACACTGACTAACTTCCAGGTTCAGTTAATATTCCTTCCACACAGTTAAAATCAATTTAAATACTGTATTTTTTGGGAAAAAAAAGAGCAGATAAAGGTACTTAAATTCTCGTCCAGTTGAATACAGCAAGTCCTTAGCCGGCCAAAGCTGAGGTTTTTAAGCAGAAAATATTTCACACTGTACCACTTAAATAGGCAAGGACAGGAAATAAAAGAATGTGACTACCCCCACACCTGTAATTACTAGCAAATAACAAAGTTCAGCAAACACTGACTAACTTCCAGTTCAGTTAATATTCCTTCCACACAGTTAAAATCAATTTAAATACTGTATTTTTGGGAAAAAAAAGAGCAGATAAAGGTACTTAAATTCTCTTGTACGTCCAGTTGAATACAGCAAGTCCTTAGCCGGCCAAAGCTGAGGTTTTTAAGCAGAAAATATTTCACACTGTACCACTTAAATAGGCAAGGACAGGAAATCAAAGAATGTGACTACCCCCACACCTGTAATTACTAGCAAATAACAAAGTTCAGCAAACACTGACTAACTTCCAGTTCAGTTAATATTCCTTTATACTCTGTAAAGGCTGGTGAGCCGAGGGGCTAGATAATTTGTTAAAGAAGTCTTGTGGATTTGTCATTTATGGTCTTCCTATTACTTGAACCTAAACAATTAGTGAACACGAGTTGACTAAAATAAGAGTTATAACTTTGGTGTTAGCCATCAACTCATGTAAAACAACAGAAAAACAAATAGTAAAGGTGTCCCTACTTTATAATTATTGATGTCAAAGGACTACTCACCCAGTCCCACTGATTGTTCCTAGCGGACCCTAAAACACAAGAGAAATCATGAGTCTGGCTCAGGCTCAACCTGCTAAGCTCACGCTCACTCTGTTTCCCTACCCTACCCCCAATTCCAATCCACTCCCCATACCCTAAGTTTATACTCTATCCACCTTGACTTAACCCCACCTCCAAATACTCACTAACCAATCAACATTCACAACCTATTACTCTAACCGTACCCTTTCAGCTTCCAAACCACTATCCCCAACAATCTTTATCACACCTTTCTTTCCTCCCATAGCTTTCACTTTCATCTCCTACCAATCTCTGCTACCATCTGCATGCTATCACTTTATGTCTACAGCCCTATCCTCCCTACATAATCCCACTACTAATTCATACACCCATCAGACCATCTACCCTCTCTTCACATTCACAGCTCCTCTACTATCATAGCCACAATCATTCAATATCATGCTTCATATCTATCTAACTACACCTGTAATTCTCCTTCTCACCTTTTTAACAACATATCATACTAAACTATCATACTTAAAACCTTCACCTACATGTACCCATACTATCAACAATAATGTCACTACTCAATCATATGCAGTCTCCCCCTCTATATAACGTATCCCACATACATCTCCTAAAAATCAAAATATTACCACACACCTATCTCTCCCCAAAACTTAAACTAAAATTCTACACCTCTTACCACTACTCTCTACAACTTATCTAAAACTCTTCTGCTCCCCGGAGAAATTCACCACAACCCCGCCCCTCCACATCTCCACCCAGCTCCAACCTCCCTCCAATGCTATCTATCCCCTCTCTCTCCTTACCCCATTCCCCCCAAAAAATTTAACCATCCTCTCAATGAACATACAAAGCATACTCAAGAACATTAATGAACTCCATTCATGGATAGCCCACAACAATTCACATAACTTAACGTTATCTGAAACCTGGCTAAAACCCCACATTTCAAATAATGAAATTGTACCTACCGGATATACATCTACGGACTGGATAGAATCCCAAAAAAAGGAGAGGTGTTGCTATTCTTTATTCAAAACCTAACCTCTCCTCCCTATCCACCCCTTTCCCAAACTTTCACCCAGCTGAACTTTTAATACTTAACACCCATTAAAATATTTGCCATTGCCTCCATTTATATCCAACCAGGTAATATGATCTCCATCACAGAACACATACTTTTATGGATTTCCCAAAACATACCCAAAAAACAGTCATCCTTGGAGATGTAAATATAGACTGTAAAAAAATAATCACAGACTTTCCAAACCTCAGCATAAATCTATATGGCATCAATCAACTGATCACAACCCCCACTTGCATGAATAAAAGCACTAATACCAGCACTATCCTAGACTGGATCCTCACACAACTTATCGAAATCTCTATCACAACCCATGTACTCTACCCTATACCATAAATGACCATCTGCCTACCCACATCCAAAGACACTCTCCCCAACTGTTTAGGTCTCACTTATACAAAGACTGTCGCAAGCTCTCCAGTTTTGATGCTGATACATTTAACACCATGCTCAGTCTATTCCAGAGTCTGGGGAGTCTCTGGGTCAGGAACCTATCCCTCCAGCATGTTTTGTTCATTGTGATGACAAGGTTTAGATCCCTGGAGCATGTGGCTCTAAAGTATTGGGATTTCTTTAAGTTTAACATGTCCAACAGCTCTGGGTTTGACATGGCCTTGTATGTTAAGTAGAGATTGCCTCTGAGTAGACAATATGTGACAGAATATAGCTGGAGATATTTAGATGCTCAGCATAGGGCATCTGCTTTAGGCCTGTGATTCTTTTAGTGAAGTACTTCTGCGGCCTTTCCAGTTGTTGCAGATGTCTTGAGAGGTGCATACTAAATGGGGGGTTGTAGTCTATAATGGGTCTAATGAGGGATGAGTACAGTGGGACAATGATCTCCTTTTTTCTGGATGAAAAGCCCTTAGTGATGAGGTGTGCCACATAGAAGGATTTCCTGACTGTTGTGGTGATGTGGTTACCGAAGGTGAGTCCACTGTCCACCTATGTCCCTAAGTCTCTTATCACACTTTCGGTGTTTAGTGTACTGCCAACTATGTGGTAATTCACGGTTACATGTTTTTTTCCCAAAGGGGATAACTATACATTTCTTGGCGTTGAGCTTGAGCCCATGGCTCTGGCACCAAGCATCTGTTTTTGTAAGGCCCTTTTGTAGAATATCCACATCATTTGGAAATTCAATAATGGCTCCCAGTTTGCAGTCAATCTGCGAACTTTGTTAGCCAGAGTCCCTTAGTGTTGGCCTGTACTTCAGAGAAGTAGATGTCAAACAAGAGTGGTCCCAGGACTAAATCCTGAGGTACTCCACTTGTCACTTGTCTGGAGCTGGATTTGGAGTCGGCTACTTTTACAGTGTGGGTTCTGTCAGTAAGCCAGTTGGCAACCCATCGAGTGACGTAGGGATTAATGCCCAGCTTAGTAAGTTTATCTATGATTTTAGAGTGGGGGATGGTGTCGAAGACCTTGGCGAGGTCCAGATAGGCTGTGTGGACCACATTACCCTTGTCCACAGCTCTGGAGACTGATTCGAATAAGTCAATCAGGTTCAGGAGTCCAGATCGTCCCTTCATGAACCCAAACTGGGTGGGGTCCAGTGTTTGAAGGTTGCCGATGTCTTTGTTTATAACTTTCATGATAATACATTCCATGGCCTTGCAGATCAGGCATGTCAGACTGATGGGGCAGTAGTTCCCAGGACCTAAGGTGGATACCCCCTTGTGGAGTGGGATAACTGTAGCTGTGTGCCACTCGGTGGGCACGAAGCCTGACGTGAGACTATGATTAAACATGACACTCAACTATCAACTGTCACCTTCCCCTTAATGAGGCAGTTCTTAAATTCAACCATATCTTCCGAGATATACTAAAACTCCCTAGCACCCCTAAGAAAAATTAGAACAAAATCAAACTGTGCCCCCTGGATTTCAAATGTCACTCACTCCTTTAAGCATAAAAGAGATAGTGCTTGGAAATCCTGGCTTAAAACTAAATCTCCCACACACCTTCAAAACTACAAAGAACTCAGAAACTGCATCAAAAAACAAATCAACGACATCAAGAAAAATTTCTACTGTAAGGCCTAAACTAACCAATATTCAAGTCCAAAAAAAATGTGGAGTACCATCAACAAAAGTTTTCAACTAGGAAATCGTACAATTCTAAACCCCTACCCAAAGAACACAGCACAAGAAACTGTCACCCTCATCAAGTTACTTTAGCCACAAAATAACCAACACAGGCCCTAACACCCATCTCCCTACATCTCTCCTTGCTTATACCCACAAAACCCTCTTCACTTAAAACAGTCTCCACCACCTACATAAACTCTCTCCTATATAAACTAAAACTTAGATCTCCCTCTACTGATAATCTACCTCCCCCTCTTTCTAAAGCTCATCCAGACTCAACAGCATACCCAATTTCTATACTAATAAAGAGATCAATCCAAGAATCCTCAGTCTTTGACATCTGGAAATCTTTCTATACAATACCTCTACAAGAAGGTGGAAACTCCACTGACCAGTCCAATTTTAGGCCCATACCCATTCTTTCCCCACTTTCAGAAATCCTCAAAAAATGTACAGTATCTCAGCTCTTAAAGTTCTAACCCAAGAAAACCTTCTGACTACTACCCAACATGGCTTTCAGCCGAACAACAGCACTGCCACTGCCCTTATATATTTTACTCATACTGTAGCTGAAACTAGAGACAAGAACCAACTAGTCTCTTGTCTGTTCCTAGCCCTCTTGAAAGCCTTCGATGTGGTATGCCAATCTCAGCTTCTAACAAAATTATCTGAACATGACCTCTCATCTTCAGCTCCAGTTACCTTACCAACAGGCTAAAGTCCATCAGATCGCACACCTCCTGTTCCCCCTTCCTACCTATGCAAAAAGGAGTCCTCCAGGGATCCCATTCTTGGGCCCCTACTATTCAACATTTTAGCAAAAACCTACACACATCATGTGGCCACTCATCTCTTATACAATATGCAGATGACTCTGCACTTACCTCCTTCTCTTCTATCCAAAATCGCTCTTCCATCACAAATGCACCTTTACAATTTCCTCACTTAACACAATCATTAAAGCAGATTCTAACACAAAGCTCCTCGGTACCATAATTGACTATCAATTGAAATTCAGCCTTCACGTTCAACAGTGTATCAAAAAACTCATGAAAAACTAGGACTGCTTTATAGGAACAAAAAATACCTTACCTTAGACTCTAAACTTTCACTGGCTCAGGCATTCCTCTAACCCAGCCTACTCTATGCCTTTCTAGTCTTTACAAACCTACAATTCACATTAATCACCAAGCTTGAACAAACTTGCAACAAAATTGCTTGATTTGCCACAAACCAACCATACAACTCTCACCACTACCTTGCATAAAAGAAACTACAAAGACTTAAATTCTCCCAACTCTTACTCTCACTGCTACACAACACACTCCATTCTCAACAAACCCACTGCCTGGCCCACCCTCTCTTCTCTAGTAATCTATTACACCCCAAATTGTTCACTCTGAAGCTCTGACCAACTTCTCCTAGATATATACAAGCCCAATAAAAACACTGGCAAATATTTATATAAATACAGTGTATCTCAAGCGAGGAACAAACTCCCTTCTACTATAAGAAACATCATACACATAAATCGATTAAAAAAAGAGCTAAAAACTCCCCATCAAACTCAAGGGATCTCCCCCTGCCAGGAACCCACATAACTCCCTCCCATCTATAATTCAGATTTTCTATTAATTCCAACTCTTATAACTTCTCTATCTTTACAGTACCTCTTCTACACTCTAACAGGTGATATATCATATTTTACTACACCCTTTGTTTCATTCTCTGCTACAACCTATGTATAAACTTATGTTTTCAATGTTGACTTTCTTCTATGTTATGTAACATCATTTGTATTAAAGTTAGTTTTAATTTTTGTATGTCACTGCATCTGCCTTGCTATGTACCAATTTGTCTATCTTAAACGTACATTGATAATTGTATTGTACTGGAGCTTTTCTTCTCGGGTCTACACTGAAAATGGGCTCCTGGCTCATTTGGACCAAGCTGGTTAACAAATGTCAAATAAACAAACAGAGTAAGTGGACCCTGCCATATGAGAAAAAGGTAATCAACAAATCATTTGTAAAACAACATGTTGCTACGATACTGATTTCTTGATGAAAGCACATAGTCTTTCTAGCTTTGTATAAAAGTACTTTTTTTGCCTGTTACACCTTTTTGCTTGATGAAGCTGTTTGTAGTGAAAGTATTATTTTTAAGCATTGGTTCAAAGCAAACTCTTAATGGATGGGAATGCAACTGTGGGAGGGTTATGCATCCAAAAAAGGCATGGAATGGCAAAGATAAATTGAACACATGCAAAATGGATGCATTTTCTATATTAACCTGGAACTTGAATTGCCCTTCTGTATGGTTTACTGACAAAATGCAGAAAGTATTATCTTCCATGCAGTGAAGTAGAGTGCAAATAATGCTGTAGGACAAATAGAAAGGGCTGAGCAAGTTAGCGTGACAAAAAAGGGATTCAGCGAGGCTGCTTTACTAATAGAAGAAGGGAAAAAGGATTGACATGGTTTGTGGTGCAGAGAGGTTACTGGTTTGAAAACAGAATTATCTCAGTAAGTGTGCTTTCTCCCCAGAAAGTACAGTTGTGTACATCTACCATAAATGTAGATGTCCGAGTGTCTTCACTGTTGCAGTCATAACTGTAGGGTGTTCCTGCCGGCAGGCAGCCCGAGGTCGGCCAGAATTCCAAAGTCTGGGTCCGGCGTTGGCTGTACCAGCAAGTACCCTGACGTCAGAACGCAGAGGTATAAAGCCGACAGCCGACGCCATCTTCTCCAGCCTTTCTTACCCCAGATGTCAGAAGCCCCCAATAAACCAAAGGTGTCCAAAAAGGAAACACAAATACACCACAAAAGCAGTGGAAGAGGGAACAAACAAGAATAAGAGGGGATAGGTGGGAGGGAAACACCGACTGCAACAGTGAAGACACTCGATCATCTACATTTATGGTAGGTGTACACAACTGTACTGTGTTCTTCGTGTTTCACTGTTGCAGTCATAACTGTAGGGTGAAATCCCAAAGCAGTGAAAGAGGGAGGAGGTTATGCAGAAGTAGGGGCAGCAAGAATGCAAAACAGCAGAGGCAAAGCCTGCCCTAGACTTAGAATACAGAGGGAGATTATAGTGCTTGGAAAAAGTATGCACTGAACTCCAAGTGGCAGCTTCCAAAATGTCTTTGGTATGAACTCCTCTGAGAAAAGCTGCTGAAGTGGCAGCTGCTCTAGTAGAATGACTTCTAACAGTACCTGGAATCGGTTTCCCATAGTGAGAGTAACAAAACCTTATTCCGTGAGCAATCCATTTGGAAATAGTTTGTTTAGAAATAGCCTTACCTAGAGAACTGGAGGCATAAGAGATAAGCAATTGATCAGATTTTCTGAAATCTTTAGTTTTGATCAGGTAAAATCGTAGCTGTCTGTGTACGTCCAATGAATGCAAAATCCTTTCCCCTTTATTTTGAGGATTAGGAAAGAAGGTAGGAAGGTGAATAGTCTGATTGAGAGCCACTTTCGAAATCACCTTAGGCATAAAAGTAGGATTGGTCCTCAAGGAAACTCTGTCTTGGTGAAAGATAATATATGGTTCCACAGCCATGAGAGCTTGCAACTCTGAGACCCTTCTGGCAGAAGTCAATGCTAACAAAATAGCTGTCTTCCAGGATAAGAACTTGATATCCGAAGCCGCAGCAGGCTCAAAAGGAGGCAAAGTAAGTTTCTCCAAGACATAATTAAGATCCCAAGCAGGAACAGGAGGAGATCTGGGAGGTCTTAAATTCTTAGCCCCTCTCAAAAATTGTCTCACCAGTTGGTGAGAAAAGATGGGAGGATCAGTGTTGAAATGAGCTGAGATAGCAGAAGCATGAATTTTTATGGATGAAAAAGAGAGGCCTTTAAGCAAAAGGTCTGAGAGGTAAAGTAAAATTGAGGAAATATCAGGCAAAATAGGGTTTGAACCTCGGTCCTGCATCCAAATACAAAATCTTTTCCATTTAGAAGCATAAGATTTCCTAGTGCTAGGCCGTCTAGCTTCTAAAAGAACATCCAAAACTTGTTTGGGAAGAGCAGAAGGAATCAAAGGCCCTTGAAGAGCCAAGCTGCCAGGCACAGGGTCTTGATTTGAGGGTGTAGCATCTGACCCTGATGCTGGGACAGAAGAGAAGGGATCAGAGGTAGAATCCAAGGAGGTTCCAAGACCAGGTGTTTTAAAGTTGGATACCAAAACTGCCGAGGCCAATTTGGAGCTATCAGAATGATTATCTTGGGCTTGTCCTGTTTTATTTTCAGTAATACTCGAGGAAGAAGTGGAAGAGGAGGGAAGGCATATCCCGAAAGATTCCTCCAGCTGAATGACAGAGCATCCACTTTCCAAGCTGTTTTGTGGAAGGACCTGGTGCAAAAGAGAGGCAACTGATGATTGAGATGGGATGCAAACAGATCTATCTGAGGACAACCCCAAACTGCAGTAATCTTGCTGAATAAGCTGGGGTCCAGCATCCATTCGTGAGGATCCAAAAGGTTTCTGCTTAGGCTGTCTGCTAAGAGATTCTGTTTTCCTGGAATGAATTGAGCTTAAAGATGCAGATTCAGATTTAGAGCCGTGTCCCATAAATTCATGGCTAGTCTGCAAAGGGGGTAAGAGTGAGAGCCCCCTTGCTTGTTTATGTACCACATGACTGTGGTATTGTCTGTACGAATCAGAAGAGGCCCCGGATTTAGAAGTTTTTGGAAGGCTAGAAGAGCATTTTGAACTGCCAACATTTCCTTCAAGTTGATGTGCCATGGTAGATGTTTCTTTGTCCAAGAACCCTGCTGGCAAAGATTTAGAAAATGAGCTCCCCAAGCATAATCCGAAGCGTCCGTGGTTATGGTCTGAGAAGGTTGAGGCAGACGGAAGGGATTCCCTTCGTTTAAAGCACAAGCCCTGGACCACCAAAGGAACTCCTTCTGGAGGCAGGGAATCAGTGGAATCATTGTGTCCAGACTGTGGTAATGCTGTGACCATACTCTCTTTAGGTACCATTGAAGTTTCCTCATGTGAAGCCTTGCATTTGGAATCAACAGGATGCAAGAAGCCATGTAGCCCAATGCCTGCAGGAATTTCCTTGCAGTGAGCTGAGTTAAAGTAGCCAAGGTTTTGAAAATTGAGGCCAGCTGTAATTGTTTTTCTGGAGTGAGGAAGGCCCTTTGCAAGTTTGTGTCTAGAAGAGCTCCCAAAAAGATCATTTGCTAAGAGGGGATCAAATGTGACTTTTTTGTGTTCACTGAAAATCCCAGTAGAAGGAGAAGACGTTGAACAAAATGCAGATGCTGAAGTAAAAGGTCTTTGCTGTCCGCCTGAATAAGGCAGTCATCCAGGTAGGGGTAAATTTGAATCCCTTGGAGTCTGCAATAAGCTACTACTGGAGCCAGGCACTTGGTAAAGACTCTGGGTGCAGTAGAAAAACCAAAGGGCAGTACAGAGAATTGAAAGTGCCCCGAGCCTGCCTTGAATCTGAGGTATTTTCTGCGTTCCTGCCTGATGGGAATGTGTAGGTAGGCTTCTTTTAAGTCCAATGTCATCATCCAAGCATCCTGGGAGAGCATTGGAAGAAGATGTTGTAAAGTAAGCATCTTGAATTTTGGAATTTCCAGGAAGGTGTTTAATACCGAAAGGTCCAGAATGGGTCTCCATGAATTTTGCTTTCTTGGAACCAGAAATAGTCTTGAGTAAAAGCCTTTTCCCATCTCTGGAAGTGGAACAGGCTCTATGGCTCTCATGGCCAATAAGGCGTCCACTTGATTTAAGGCCTCTGACCACTGATGTTTTGGCAGATCTGGTCAACCAATAGACCTTGGTAGGGTATGAAAGTGGAATTTGTAACCTCTTAAAATCACGTCTAAAACCCATTTGTCCTGGGTAATCTGAGTCCAATTTTGGTAAAAAAGAGAAAGTTTTCCTCCGAGAGGGGCTTCCAGGTAAAGAGGACCTGTAGCCCAGCAGAGGGAGTCATTGGGTCTGCTTCCTTTGTGATTGAGATCTGTCTTCACCCCTTCTAGGTGATGAAGCAGTCCATTGTCTGGACCTGTAAGAGGCCTGTGCCTGAGCTCGACCTCTGGGGCGCCTATATCTTCCCCTTTGAGGCCTGTCAGACGTGGGAAAGGACCAATTTTTGGAGGGCCAATTCCTAGAAAATCTAGGGGGCTGAACCTGTAAGAAATCTTTCACAGTCTGCATAGATTTCGCTTTATCCTCCATCTTTTTAATAACCTCCTCAGCTTTAGAACCAAACAAAACATCATGCTGAACAGGGGCATCTAACAATTTAGCCTTAACTTGTTCAGGTAAATTTTGCTCTCGGAGCCAAGCATGTCTCCTGATAACAGTACCAGAGGCTGCGGCCCTACAAGAAGCCTCCAAGGCATCAAAGCCACAATGTAAACTGTGTTTACTAACTTGTTCAGTTGCATGCAGTACATCTTGTAATTCCTTGTCCTCAGCACATGCAGGAAAGGAAGAAAGTTTTTGTTTTAAAACAGACAAAAGAAATTGCTGATACTTGAACATATGAAACTGGCAATTTAAAGCTCTAATAGAAAGAGTAGCCAAAGTATACATCTTTTTGCCCCATCTGTCCAAGGCCCGAGAATCCTTCTCAGAGGGAATAGGATTTTTAGAAGAAGCGGCCTTAGAAGCCTTGGAACCCTGAGAAATAGTTTCAGGGTCTGCAGAAGGGTTCTTGAACAAAAATTGATGGGAATCAGGAACTCTATAAAATCTGTCCGGCTTAGAAGGAGCAGGCGGACAAGAATCAGGATTCAGGGTAGCTTGAGAGAAAGCATCATCCACAATATCAAGAACAGGAGGAATAGCCAAAGGCCTGTGTTGAGGGAGAAGGAGAAATTCCCTAAGTCTCTTCTTGGAGGCGGAATAATCCTGACCTTCCCAATGAAAATGCTCTCTCATCTCATGCAGGGTTTCCCCAAAAGAAAAATCTTCAGGGGGAGAAGCAGAGGGAATGGAGTCCTCTGCATCAGAATCCTCATAAGGAGGAAAAGAATAATCCTGGTCAGAGGAAGAGACTGAAGACACAGAAGCCTGATCAGAGGAATCATAAGGAATATCCTGTCTAGGCCTTTTTTCAGGAGGAGGGTGAGAACCCCTAATCATAGTAAGCAAATCTTCAGCCATCTTTAATAATTGCTTCTGAGACTTGGGAGCTGAATCCGAAGAAGCCTGAGAAGGAACCCTTGGTTTAACAGGAGTCTTTGACTTTGCCTTTGTCTTTGAAGAAATAGTAATATGAGAAGGCCTGAAGACCCCTTCAGAAGCCGGTACCTGCACAGCGGCTCCGGACCCATCTGAAGAAGCGATGTCCGAAGGTCCTGCAGCACATAAAATACTTGGCCTAGTTGGCTCCCCATGGGAGTCCGTGTCGGCCATCGGTTCCGAAGTGGCTGACGACAGGGGCTGCAAAAGCGCCTCACTGATGACAGCCGAACCCGAAGCTGGCTCCGACTGCAAAGTATCCTGTTTGGACCTCGGAGGCCTATCCTTGTCCTTGCGTTTCTTTTGAATTCCGGTTGTCGGTAAAGTATCTGACGACATCCTGTAGTTGAATCGTCTACCGAAATAATTCAAGGCCCAATCGTACTTACGTTTAATCGTACGAGAATTAAACCTAGCACAAAACCGACAGCAAGAAACGTCGTGGTCAGGGCCCAAGCAAGGAAGACAGTAGGAGTGGAAATCTTTATGAGGTATTTGCTTCCCACACGATATACAATTATTAACTTTTTCTGACATCGGAGGAACAAGAAAAAAGTTTCCCCAACGGGGTACTTAGCTTGAGAAGAGAAGAAAAAGGTCTTCGGACCGACGACAAGCAAACCACGCTATCTAGATTCGTCAACCAACAACTTGTGAGCTGCTTTCCACTGCACGGCAAGAAAGACTGAAGAAGATGGCGTCAGCTGTCGGCTTTATACCTCTGCGTTCTGACGTCAGGGTACTTGCTGGTACAGCCGACGCCGGACCCAGACTTTGGAATTCTGGCCGACCTCGGGCTGCCTGCCGGCAGGAACACCCTACAGTTATGACTGCAACAGTGAAACACGAAGAACATCAGCAGTTTTAGAAATTAGGAGAATGCAGGGGGAAACTAAATTTTCAGCAACAATTTGTAATTAAAAAGAGAAATTGGAATATGGTCTAAAATAATGAAGTGTTAGGTAACCTAAGGATCGAAGTCATTAAGACTGATGGTGGAATCATAAAAAACTTATGAAAGTATTAGTAGTAGCCTTAGGAGCTCAGGTGGAATTTACTTACCATTCCCACAAGTATAAAAATCGGGCTAGATTGGATACATACTATAACACAATATCATGCTTATTTACTCAAGAGAACAGACATACATTCTATTATGACATATTATTGTGCACCTACAAAGGTTAGGGTAAGGGTCCAAGCTAGTGGTAAAAGAGAGAAGAGGAACAGACACTTCTCTATTTATTGAAAAGGCAGGCCTTTAAGGAATGGGTAGCAGATAATATTCAGAAAGTAAAGGGAAAGACAGAAATGAGTCAGAATAGAGAGCTGGTGCTTGGGAAGCAGTGAAAGGAGACTTTACAGCTGTGACCTATATGAAAGAAAGAAAAATACAGGAAAACAGTAATAAAAAATATTACCAAAGAGTTGCTGAGGGTTAAAGTATTACAGAATAATTTAGAGAATCTCACTGATGAGGAAGGGATGCAAGTAAGAGGTGCCAGGGAGAGCATCAAACCATATTTGGGCAACATGCATGAACAAAGAAAAGTAGCACTTGGGCAATTATTCTATGGCAATAACCCAAAAGCACAAAAATATTTATTGCAGTGATTAAGTTTGCAGAAAATAAAAAAAAAAAGCTGTAGTAAAACTAAGGGATCTTTAGACCATGGAAATGATAAAAGACCATGAAGGAATTTAGGAAATGTTCTGGGTATTTTAGGAGCATCTTTACAAAGTAGATAAATGGAGTGACCAGGATAGGATTTTGTAAGAAATTCCATGGTAAACTTGGACTTACCAAAGATAGTGGTCTCTACACAGAGAGGAGAAAAAATAAAAATGGTGATGGGTAGTCAGCCTACAGTTTTATCGTCAGGGTCAGATGGTATAGCCATATAAATATGTGATTTGGGGGGGGGGGGAGACCCTAATAAAAATATGGAAGGAATTATTTAACAGTATCTTGAATGGGGGCAGTCAGATATACCTGTATCCTAGAAGAAAGCGACAGCGGTGCTGGTGGTGATCCTGCATATCCTGTCTCATTTAGACCAATTTCAATATTAAATCAGGCCTATAAAGTATTTATTCTATACTGTCAAAAAGGTATGCAAGAGCGTGGTCAGATCTAGATTAGTGTAGCTTTGCAGAAGTGAGGCTGAAGTCTGACACCATTAATAGAACTCAGATGACTCAGAAGGATACAAAAGAAAAAAAACACTTACCATTACTACTGGTAAGCTTAGCCACAGAAAAAGCTTTTGATAGAGTAAGATAGGAATGTGTGTATGGTAACAGTTGTAGTTACATTTCCTACAGAAATAACTCATTTAATAAAGAAGATATGTACAGGGTCAGAGGCAAGGGTGCAAGCGTGTGTTGGGGGGGTGCTGGATAAACTGAGTTTGTCTACAGAACAATTCAGGATGCCCTCGTTCCACACTATTTGCAATATACATCATTTGTCATCTGCAAACAATGCGATCTTCCGTTTCCACTTTCGCTTATATCCTTGGATGTTTACTACTATTTTCATTGCTAATGGCAGAGTGTGTGTGTGTGTGTGTGTGTGTGTGTGTGTGTGTGTGTGTGTGTGTGTGTGTGTGTGTGTCTGTCTGAGTGCACGTCTATTGATTGACGTATATATACATACACAGATATACACAGAAAAAGAGAGAAAGCACCACTAGCAATGAAAATAAGAGGCCTAGACATAAAAGGGTATGAGTGAAAGGGGAAACAGACAATACCATTGCTTACAGATGATAAATAATACATCTTACAACTCAAAAACAAGATGTCCCTCTGTTGTGGAATATTTTGAGACAGTTTCAAGTGTTTTCTGGTTATGAAATAAATATAGATAAAACAAAAGTGTGAACCGTGTGTCTGCACATGAATTAGTGCAGCAATTCGCATATTATCTGGAGATATAAAAAATTTAAGTAACAAAGACTATGTCTCAGGAAAAAGAACAAAAAATGGGATAATTATTAGGGTGCACAGAATTACACATGATAATTATAAAACTATATCAGAGGAATGCAGGCAGGACTGAAAGAAAAGGACAGGTGGACAAACAACAAAGGATTAAATGGGGAGGAGTGTGTATGACTTTAATAATGTGCAACTAAATATGTATAGCGTAGTAATCAGCTTGGAAATGCTTATACAGATATTTTATACCCCCAGTGAAATTCCAAAGGATCGTCATCAAAAGTTACAATTAATTTGAAGGATGTGTGCAGACTGAGAGGAGAAACTGGGAGTACGTTTTCTTACAGCGTGCAGAGATAACAAGAATTTAAAGATGCACTGCAAGATGCCTTAAGGGCAGATTCCTGGTGAACAAGCAGGAGTTTACTGAAGAGATGATGCTGCTAAGTCAGAGTTTGGAGCTAGAATGCCAGAATACAAAAAGGCCTTATTAAGGCTCACTGTTAGCAACAAAAAAATAGCCACACTGTGTTATAAAGGAAACAGATCAGCTGAAGGGAAAGGTTTGTTACACAGGAAAGAAGATAATGCATAAATGTGATAAAAAGAATGTTGTGAGGGAATATAAAATTGCAATAAAATAATAGAGCAGTGAAAGCCATACAGGTTTTTTGTTTGGGGAAAAAAAGGAAACTGAATAAATATAGTATTGTACTGTAACATGTTAATTACGACTTTGGACATACATTTGACAAATTATAAACTCAGTATAGCTATGTTAAAAAACAGACGAAAAACATACTATGGAGATGAAACAGGTAATCAAAAATGTATGCAGTGAATGTGATAAAAGAAACAAAAGACTTCTAGTGTACAAAGGGCATTTTTTCTACTTGAGTGCAATTTTCATACAGAAATTTTCTAAACTTCCTTTAATACATTTTGTGGATAAAGGTGCAATTTTCTCACAGAAGCTGTGTAATCTTCCCTTAATATGTTCTGAGCAAAATCAAAATCCAATAGCCCAGTAGCACAAGCCAAGGGCACTGAGAATGGTATGTAATACTAAGTGTTTTGGTTGCGACAATATGTTTTATGAACAAGCCTGACATCTGGTGTGTGAGAAGATGGGGGGGGGGGTGATCAGCTAGGGATAGAAAAGGAGGAAGTTAAACTGGAAGACAAGGGAGGTTGCACTGCAGGCTGGGATGGAAAGTATTAGGGAGTGAAGATAAACCTAGTGTCCATCTACACACCCCTAAGAGATAAATTTAGTATGGTCAAGAAGTTATAAGTGAATATATTTCATTTTCAGAAGGTGTTGTTGATACTAACTGGAGACTGGAATATGATCTTTCTTGAAGATGAGGTAAGAAAAGAGACAGAAAGCAAGGCACCTACTAACAATAAAGAAGAAGAAAAATAATTGCCGAAAACTTTGGGCATACCTGATGCACGGACAAAAGGGGTAGACAGAGGGAATCCTGGATACAATTTTTTTATTTGCATGTGGGTCAAGAACAGACAAGTTTTTTTTTTTTTCTAAACATAATGTAGCAACAGCAGAAAGGATGGAGGTAGGGACTTTGGCTCAATCAGACCATACAGGGTTATATGCCTGGGTAGGAATCCCGCTCACAGAAAGTAGGAAGGACTTATCAAGATTTCCTGGTTACTTTCTGATAAGGGATGTAAGACAGGATCAGATTATGGAATTAGTACTAAATGTATTTGAGGCTATGACCGAAATTTCGCTAAATGAATGTGAGGCAGTCGAGTTGAAAGACAGAGTAGGAGGGGTGAACTAAATTTGAGTGGAACAGCAGAAGGAAATTAGAGAAATGTAGCTGAAGAGGTGTTACCTCAAGAAAGAGAAAGTGTAGAGGTTAAGGAACATGAGGTATGATATCCAAAAACAAATGGAAGAAAAGAGGATTTGAGAGAGAAGAGCAGCCAAAAAGGAACTGTGTTGCCTGCTTCTACTAAAGCACTGGTGCATCGACTGTGGCAACAGAACGTGGAACACATTGTCCTAGGATTAAAGTGAAGGGAAGCTCGGAGGTAACAGAAACTCCTACAGATTCTGAATGCATTAAAAGGGTATAATGATGGACTTTACAGAGTTTTTTTTTTTGAGCGGGGGGGGGGGGGGGTCCCTGTCTACTTCTTCAATAAAGTCATCATTTATTTAACACAGTCTGCTCCTTTTTGTTGCTCCGGTAACCCCACCACTTTAACATTTTTTTTCCAGACCTTGTCTTCTATGTCTGTCATTCTTGCCTCTAAGCAGTCTAATCATGCTTCTGCTGATTCAGCAGAGGCTTTTAGCACCTCATTTTCAGCTATCAGGTCATAAATTACCAAAGTGTGGCTGCTGATCCCATCAATCACTTCTCCAGTTTTTTTCTTTCTGGGTGTTAATGTTTTCCATTAAGGTCTGCTTCATCTCCTTGACCTCCTTCAATATAGCTTCCAGCATCACCTGGTCGACCTTCTGTATTTCCATAATTTTTATGGGAGCAGTTTGGTGAGTTCAAATTTCCTCTCCTTGTCTTTCTGTTACACAGTGGTTCATCTGCTACCAGCAACACTTTTCTTCTACTTAATTCTTTCTTATTTTTCAAACTCCTTGCTGCAAGGCTTCTTTTCCTTTCTTTAACTCTAACTTGAGGTGTAGCATTGTAGAGTTGCTGCTACGCAGTTTGTCACCATGCTGAAGTCCTCAAAAAATAGAAGCTTAAACAAGCTATTTAGATTAACTGCAAAAATCAGAGGTTGAAGTGAAAGGGAGACTGGCTGAACATGAGGCTTCCCAAGAAGAGTTGTTTAAAAAATTGTGGAGTTAGAGGACTCAACACATACACTGAAAAACCTGAAATTTTCTGTTGTACCGGAGAAGCTGGAAGAACAGACTACATTTGTTTTACGAAACTACAACTAATCCTCCATAGCAGGATTTGTTAATGAAAGGTCACATTGTGTCTATGCTCCAAATCTAGCCATGATAAAGCAGTCAAGACCTACAACAGTAAAAATGCAATCATACCAGCAGAAAGAGTTGTTGCTGAAAAAAACTAGGGACATCTGAGTTTTGCGGAAAATGATTATTCACTGTACACCAGTCAGGAGAGAAACAAGTTTATTCCAGTCTGTCAGAAAATATAAACAGGCAAGTTTAAGATTGAAGCCACTGTATCTAGCTGTCTTTAGAATATTTTTCTTGGAGGATCAAAGACATTTTTGATGCAGAACAAGCTAAGGAGGGAATAAAAGAGTTTATCCAACAAACAGTAAGCAAGCAATCAGAAGAAGACTCTGCTGCTCAGTCTTCTGACAATAACAAACTGACAGAAAGACTTTGCAAGAGAAACCTTTCCCACGACTTCAAAGGAAAATGCTTGAATGATAGGAAATAAAAAAAAAAAAAAAAAAAAAACCAGGAGCTAACTAAAGGAATCAGGAGTGCCTTGGACTTCAACCAGAAACTGGTGCTGGAAAATGGAGATGATCAGGAAGACCATCAATACTAAAATTATTGACTAAACGAGAGATCATAAAGCATCAATCTCATTAGATTCAAGAAAAGATAAGAAATGTTGCTTTCCAAAAAAGTGGCTGAGAAAGACTGAAATTGCACTGAATGTGTTAAAATTGTGGGCGAAGTGTAAATCACGTACCCCACTTTATGTAATTAACATTTAGAGGGACACTGAAGGGAATTAAAAAAAATGCAAGTAAAACAGTGTATGTTCTTATCAATATTGTATAAAACTTTCAGGATGTAAACTGAATTTTAAATTGAAAAGCAGTGCTGTGCAGGGAGCAGTCAAGTGTTTTTTAAATGTGAGGCAGGGGAATCTTATCAGCGACTGCTGTATATAGGTTCATAGGGTGATACTAGGCTATTGGGCCGGAGGCCTGAATTTTGCCCGTGTTCCCTCAAACTTAAAAGTATTAAAGTAAACAAGTACTTTTTCTCAGTTGCAAGATATACAAGCTTCTCACTCTAAATAGATAAGAAAGGCTGAACATAAGCAAGTTAAGGTTAATATAATATTATCTTAGGCTGCTGGAGTGGTGTGGAGTGTAAAATAATACTGATCATATTGTAAGTAGAATTAAGATATGTTTTTACAGGGGTGAATGCTCAGATTAATGTCCAAGCTTTTGTTAAGCAAATGGGCTTGAAAAATAAAAAAAAAAAATAAAGAAAAGCAAACAAAAAGATATGTTTCATGCATTTGCAAAGTTATTAGAAATCTGCAGGTGCAAGCAATTAATACGCATCAACAATATTTTTTTCCCCTGGGGAAAGAAATCGCTGATCCGTGCGTTCAACATTTTGGGTTTTCAGGAATTGTTGGCCAATTATATAGCATTAGCAATTCAGTGCGTTCGCTTATATAATATAGACCCTATTAGGCAGTCTCGATCTGACGTATCTACACACACACACACACACACAGAATATATATATATATATATATATATATATATATATATATAGCTAGAGATATAATATGGAGGAGGAAAAGGAAATTGGGAAATGCAGCAGAGAGAACATTCTAAGTGTCCTAAAGAACCTAACAGAAGTCTAACTGAAGATCTTCCATGACATGGAAGGGGGAAGGAGGGATGGAATTTGACGAAGGATAGAAACAGACAACACAGATGCATCATTATGGTGAGTACATAACTTTTTCACCTGATGTTGTCTTTTCCATCGATTCCTCAACCAATGTGACACAGCCCCAGCTCACTGAATCCCAGGGTGATCCTCAGGGAAGGATGTTTAGGAGTACGTCAGGACTGAAAGCCGCTCCACTCCTGAAAAAAACATTCAGCTTGTAGTGAGCAATAAATGTATGAACATTTGAACAGGTAGTAGCAGCACAAACAGGGTCAGTTGATTTTACTGACAATAACCAGGTAAAATAAAGGTTGATCTTGTTGAATGTGCTTTTGGGGTTTTTGGTAAATTCAAGCTTTTGGTCTGATAAGCATGAGAGATGCAGTTAGCCAGTATTCTTGCTAATGTAACTTTCGAAACAGTCTTGCACAATTTTGCTTTGGGAAAGGAAATAAAAAATTGGTCAGACTTCCTGAAAGGTTTTGTTCTGTGAAGGTAAAATCGCAACTGTCTATGTACATTCAATAAATGAAGTATATATTCTCCTTTATTTTAGAAAATAGGAAATAAGACTAGTAAACAAGTGTATTGATTGAGTGCTGCCTTTGAATCTACCTTAGATTGAAAAGGGGGACTGGTGCATAAAGAAACCCTGTCTTCATGAAAAATGATATAGGGAGGCTGATAAGATAAGACCTGAGATTCAGATACTCTTCTAGATGATATAATAGACACCAAAAAGATGGTATGCTATGACAGGAACTTTAGGTCCACTTTGTCTGTTGGTTCAAATGGAAGCTGAGTTAGCGCCTGCAACACAACAGTAAGATCCAAAGGGGAGGTAGCATCTTTGATAGGTGGTCATAGAAGGAAAGGACCCTTGAGGAAGGCTTGACACAATTTAAAAGAGGCTAGACAGGAGTCATTCTTTCCTATGTGATAACTGGAAATTGCTGCTAACTGTACTTGATTGTGGACTAACTGGCTCCATTGCGAAAAACTGAAGTAATGAATTCTAACACTGCAGAAATGGGTGTGAAAAAAGGTCCAAATGTCCCACAGAAGCTCAAATAGCAAACCTTTTCCATTTACATTTATTAGAACTTCCTGACTGAATCTTTCTGAGGGGATGTGAGAATATGTACTACTTTAGGTTGGGAGGGTGGCCTAATGGTTAAGGTATTTGCCTTACAAACACAAGGTGCAGGGTTTGAGTCTCACAAGGGATAATTGGCTAGGCTTAAAATGGCTCGCAAAGGCAGTTAGCTTAGTACTAATCTATGAATCTTTAGAAGAAAGCCTGGACTGCATAGCAATCATTGTAAGTGGAAAAACCATGAGTTAACTTGACAGCCCAAATGTCTGGGTGAGACATTCCGGATGGGTAATGCAGAAGATCTGTGTCTGGATCCTGTACCCGAGGAGGGTGTATCAGATGAGTCCAAAGGAAGGGGAACCATACTTGTCAAAGCCAGAATGGGGCAATGAAGATGACCATGCTCTTCTGCCCAGATGCTTTCTTTAGACATTTCATGATTAAATAGGTTGGTGAGTATGCATAAAAAAGACCAGAGGCCAGTTGTGAATAAATGTGTCTCTCGCTGACTCTCCCTTTGGAGGGATCATAGCAAAGAACCTGCTGCATTTGGAAATGGAGGGAGAAGCAAAGAGATAACAACATAGTTGTCCTCATTGACAAAAAAATCTCTTTCGTCACTGTTGGTTTGAGGGACCACTCGTTAGTGGATAGACTTGCTCGACCTGTCTGCTAAGATGCTGGACGTATTCACCAGAAGAAATCACCCACTGGCATTCTGCAATACTCTCGCTTCTCAACATAAGGCTTAGGAGCATATTATCCCGTTTGTTAATGTACCATACCACTGACATACTGTCCATCTGAATGGATACCATCCCTAGAGGGAGAATGTCCTGGAAGGTCTGCAATACTAAGAGAACTGCCCTTAATCTCTAAGACACTGATGTGAAGACTGACTTCTAAGGATAAATATGTGCCTTGCATCATCATCTCCATAAGTATGCCCAACCCATCTGGGAAGCAACCATGGTCACAGTGGCCCTGGTCAAAGGGGAACAAAGCAGAGGGCCCTGAGAAAAGTATAGTTGTGTACACTTACCATAAATGTAGATGCTCGAGTGCATTCACTGTTGCAGTCATCATATTTGGGTTATCTGCCTGCAGGTAGCCCTCAGCCGGCCTGAAAACCAGAGTCTTGGATTCCTGCGTCGGATGCTGTCCCTTCTTCCATGACGTCAAGTGTATAAAACATGCAGCCGATGACATTACATCAGTTTTTCTTGCACCAGATGTCAGCTGCCCCCACAATGGGAAGCAATTATATGTTAAGGTACACCCCCATTAAAAAGAAAATACACCAGAAAGCTTAACTACACCAAACAAGAAGGAGAGGTAAAGCCAAGAAAAGTCAGGGGGCTGGAGGGAGGGTAACCAGGACTGCAACAGTGAATACACTCTAACATCTGTATTTATAGTAAGTGTACACAACTGTACTATGTTCTTCGTGTTTCACTGTTGCAGTCTTCACATTTGGGTTGATTCCCAAAGCTAAGGATGGGAGGAGGAAGTCAGAGAGCATTATGGCCGGCCCTGCAAGACTGCAGTGGCAAAGCCAATTCTGGATTTGGGAAAAAAAAACAGGCACGTGGTAATGCTTGCTGAAGGTATCTACAGAGCTCCAGGTAGCAGCTTCTAGGATGTCTCTGGTAGGGACTCTTCTGAGAAAGGCTGTAGAGGTAGATGCAGCCCTGGTGGAATGTGATCGTATTCCCTGTGGGGTAGGCTTTCCATGGTGCTTATAGCAGAAATTAATGCAATGGGGTATCCATTTAGAAATGGTTTGTTTTGAAATGGCCTTCCCCTCTGTCCCAGCAGCAAAGCCAACTAGCAGCTGTTCAGATTTCCAGAGAGGCGTAGTCCTGTCCAAATAAAATCTAAGTTGTCTGTGCACATCCAAAGATTGCAGTATTCATTCTTGTTTGTTTTGTGGCTTTGAGAAAAAGGTGGGCAAATGAATGGACTGATTAGGGCCACACTAAACACCACCTAGGGCATAAAGGAAGGATTGGTCCTGAGGGAAACCCTGTCTGCAAGGAGGATAATGAAGGGCTCCACTGCCATGAAGGCCTGTAATTCAGACACTCTTCTTGCTGAAGTGATGGCTAGAAGAAAGGCTGTTTTCCAAGAAAGGAATTTCAACTCTGCAGTTGCAGCTGGCTCAAAGGGAGGGAGAGTAAGCTTTTCCAATATAAAGTTATAGTCCCAGGCTGGAGTAGGGTCTCTCCTGGGGGGGGGGGGGGGTCTTAAGTTTTTGGCCCCTCTGAGGAAGTGCTTTAGCAGGGGGTGAGAGAAGAGGGGTGGTTCAGTATTATAATGTGCTGAAATGGCAGAGGCATGAATTTTAATTGACAAGAAGGATAGGCCCTTATGGAGCATTTCTGTTAAGTACTGAAGTATATGAGGTAAGCTGGGCACCATTGTGCCCATCCCCTGAGTCTGGCTCCAGAAACAGTATCTTTTCCACTTCTCAGCATAGGATTTTCTAGTACTAGGCCTCCATGCCTCCAGAATGACCTGCTTACTGTGGGGTGCTATTGGAGAGCTCAAGGAATTAGCCAGGCTGCAAAGTTCAGGGTTTGAAGTTGAGGGTGCAGAATCTGGCCTGCCTGCTGGGACAGCAGGGAAGGGGTCTGAGGCAGGTGCCATGGTTCCAGCAATGTCATACTGCGCAAGTGGGGGTACCAGTGCTGGTGTGGCCAGTCTGGTGCTATCAGTATTGTCCTTGGCTTGTCCTGTTTGATCTTTAGCAGAACCTTCGAGAGGAGTGGCAGAGGGGGAAAGGCATAAACCGAGAGGCTTTCCCGGGTAAAGGACAGGGCATCCACTTTCCAAGCTTGACTGTGGGAGGTCCTTGTGCAGAATATTCCAATTGGTAGTTCTGAGGGGAGGCAAACAGGTCTATCTCTCTGGAGTCCCCCATTTGTTCCTCAAGCGGTTGAATATTTTTGGTTCCAATTTCCATGAGACTTCTGCTTAGGTCATCTGCCAGAGAGTTTAGCTTGCCTGTCAGGAACTGAGCCTGTAAGTACACTTGGTAGCTCAAGGCTATGTTCCACAGAGCCATGGCTAGTCTGCAGAGAGGGTACGAGTGGGTTCCCCCCTGCTTGTTTATGTACCACATAATTGTGGTGTTGTCTGTCTTTACTAATAATTGTCCTGGAAGAATGTGGCCCTTGAAGGCTGTCAGGGAATTCTGTACAGCTAACATTTCTTTTTGGTTGATATGCAGGTGCAACTGTCTCGGGTTCCACTTGCCCTGAATGCACTGCCCTGCCAAGTGAGCCCTCCATGCATAGTCTGATGCATTTGTTAGGGTTTGGGCGCAGGGGATAGAGTGAAACTGAGCCCCTTGTTGTGGTAGCAGGCCTCTGCCCACCACAAAGAATGATAGGATACTATTGTAGTTCCCTCATATGCAATCTTGCATATGGAATTAGTAAAATGCAAGAGGCCATGAACCCCAGGGTTTGCAGAATTTTCCTTGCAGATAGCTGGGTTTTTGTGGCCAGTAGTTTGAGGTAGGTTGGCAAATAAACTTGTTTCTCTGGAGTGAGGAAAGCCATCTGGGAAGTTGGGTTCAAGCTTGCTCCCAGGAATACAATCTGTTGGCAGGGTACTAGATAAGATTTCTTTTCGTTTATGGTGTACCCCAGTGAGGTTAGAAGTTTCTTTATGAATGCCAGATGTTTTAATAGCAAGTCCTGGCTTTCTGCCTGAATCAGACAATCATCCAAGTATGGGTATATTTGAATATTTCTCTGCCTGAAAAAAGCAATGGCTGGAGCTAGACACTTTGTGAATATCCTGGGCGCAGTAGATAAGCCAAAGGGAAGTGCAGAGAACTGATAGTGCATGGAGCCTGCCCTGAAGCGTAGGTATTTCCTGCAAGATTCCCTTATTGGAATGTGCAGGTAAGCTTCCTTTAAGTCTAAGGCTGCCAACCAGGCATTTTTGCCTAGCATAGGAAGCAGCTGTTGAAGTGTTAGCATTCTGAATTTTGGGATTACCAAAAAGGTGTTTAGCATAGAGAGGTCCAGGATAGGCCGCCAGGAGCTGTCTTTTCTGGGTACCAGGAAAAGTCTTGAATAAAACTCTTGTCCCCATTCGTCTGCTGGGACAGGTTGAATAGCCCTGATACTCAGAAGAGAGAGAACGAGAGAACCTGCTGTAGAGCCTCTGCCAACTGATTTGGGGGTAGATAGGGTGTGGAAGTGGAATCTGTATCCTTGGGAAACTATATTCAAAACCCATTTGTCCTGGGTAATGAGGTCCCAGATTTTTGCATGCAGGTTGAGCTTTCCTCCTAAGGGAGCAGGCAGTTGAGCAGGGCTTGGAAGGGTTAAGGTTAAGTCATTGTGCCACTTTTCCGGAGAGGGGTGTCTTACTACTCCCTGCTTTGGAAGTGGGAGCCCCCCACTGTTTAGGCCTGTGCATAGCCTGAGACTGTAACCTAGGTGGTCTGCTGTTCCTGGGTTTGGACTGAGAAGGCCTGGAAGAGGCTGGAAAGGGCCAATTCTTTGAAGGCCAATGCCTACTAAATCTGGGAGGCTGTACTTGCAGGAAATCTTTAACACTTTGCATAGATTTAGCTTTTTCCTCCATCTTTTTGAGGACTTCTTCGGCTTTGTTGCCAAGCAGGCAGTCTTGATTTAAGGGAGCATCCATTAATTTAGCTTTAACATGATCTGGCAAATTTTGCTCCTTAAGCCAAGCATGCCTTCTAAGTACAGACCCAGTGACAGCAGCCCTGCAAAATGCTTCCAAAGAATCAAAACCACATTGCAAAGTATGTTTACCAACTTATTCTGCAGAATGCATTAAATCCTGTAATTCTCTGTGTTCAGCACAGTCAGGAATCAATATAATTTTCTGTTTAAGTAACCCCATAATATGCTGCTGGTACTTTAACATGTGAAACTAGCAATTTAAAGCCCTAATGGCCAAAGTAGCAGAAGTATATACCTTCTTACCCCACCTGTCCAAGGCTCTAGAATCTCTATCAGAAGGGGTAGGGTTTTTGGCAGCAGTAGCCTTAATGCCCCTTGGTCCTTGGGAAATGGTCTCTGGATCCGCAGTAGGATTCTTGAAGAGGAACTTGTGAGTCAGGCACTCTGTAATACCTGTCAGATTTTCTGGGAGCTGGAGGTAAAGTGCCTGGGGAAAGGCAAGATTCCAAGAAAGCATAATTTACAATGTCCAGAACAGGAGGGCTAGCTAAAGGTCTGTGTTGAGGGAGGAGTAAGAATTCCCTAAGCCTCTTTTTGGAGTCAGAATAATCCTGGCTTTCCCAGCGGAAATGCTCCCTAAGAATGTGCAAGATTTCACCAAAAGAAAAATCTTCTGGAGGGGAAGCAGAGAGAATGGAATCCTCTGCATCAGAGTCCTCATAGGTAGATAAGGGCAAGTCCTGGTAATCGGAAGAAACAGAAATATCAGATTCCTGATCAGAAGAATCAGAAGGAAAATCAGTTCTAGGTCTCTTAGAGGGGAAAGGCTGGCTTCTCCTAATTAAGGTAATAAGGTCTTCCGCCATTCTAAGCATTTGTTTTTTAGGGATATGGGCCTAAGCATGCGGTCTGGACGTCGGTTTTCTAGGTGTGAGTCGAGTTTTGTGCCTGGATGAAGAAAATGGCGTTGGTTGAAAATCCAAGTCTGTAGGCCTTAATACACCCTCAGAAGCCGGTGCCTGCACAGCGGCCCCGGATCCATCCAAGGTAGAGACATCCGCAGGTTTCATAGCCGAAGAAGCATCTCGTGGCATGCTGGACTCCAAATGGGTCTCAGTAGAGGCCTGTGAATCTGAGGTAGCGGGTATCAGGGGCTGCGAAAGCACCTCACTGAGTACCAGCGGACTGGTGAATAGCTTAACGGAAGCGTCGACAGTTTTGGACCCATGCGGTCTGTCTCTGTCTTTATCCTTACTTTTTTTGGAATATCGGTAGTCGGATGGTTTACCGAAGCCATTTCTGAATAGTTATACCGAGTACCAAAATAATTTGCTGCAAATATATCACCGAATAGTTTGGGGTTTGAACAAGGCACAAAACCGACAACGAGGGACGTCGTGGTCTGGTCCTAAGCAAGGAATGCAGTACGAATGAAAATTTTTATGAGGTATTTGCTTTCCACAGGTAATACAACTGTTAACTTTTACTGACATCGGTTAAGAGCAAGAAAAAGGACCCCCAATGGGGTACTTAGCTTTTTTGAAGACTTTGGTTCTGAAACTTCAGGAGTAGGCCGACCGGCACTTGCAAACTGCTTCTACTTCTGGCACTGCATGGCAAGAAAGACTGATGTAATGGCGTTGAGTACATGTTTTATACACCTGACGTCATGGAAGATGAGACAGCATCCAACACAGGAATCCAAGACTCTGGTATTCAGGCCGGCTGAGGGCAACCTGCAGGCAGATAACCCAAATGTGATGACTGCAACAATGAAATACAAAGAACATTCTCAAATGACTGAAACCACCAAGTTGCATGCTTTCTGCAGATTTTGGTAAGACAAATTCGGAAGTTCATAGGTTGACATCCGATTGACAAATGGACTGTCAACGTCCATTGCAAAACTCTCATTTAGAATCTTACCAAGGAAACAAGAGTGATAGCCACTGCCATCGAAACTAGAAGCTGTAGCGCCAACCTGGCTGGAGGGGTTTGAAAGGAAAGAAGTTGCAAGGCTTTATTCTGTAGTATTGACAACCTGGCTTGTGGTATCCTTGCTATTTGGGAAGTAGTGTCCAAGTGCATACCTATAAACTTTATGACTTGTGTCAGGAATAGCTGCAACTTGTTATTCACTGTAATGCCTAGTTTGGAGCAAAGCAAAAGGAGAAAATCCCTGGTCCAGACTACAATATGCTTAGTGGGAGTGGTGAGGAGCCAGTGATCTAGATACACATGGGAACATTTGCAAACTTTCGAGTCTGAAATGAGCAGCCACCACTGCCATGTATTTGGTGAACACCTTGGGGTCTGTGCTGAAACCTAAGGGCAAGGTCTTGAATTGGAAATGACTGACTCTCAGCCTGAAGCATAAACACCTTATGGATCGTCTGTCCATTTTCGTGAGATAGCATGCATCCTGCAGGTCTACTGAGCACATCCAGTCATCCTTCCTTAGTAGTGGGTGTTTGACAAATAGATTTAAATAGCTTAGGTACAGGACTGGCCTGAGGTCCTCATTCTTCTTAGGCACTAAATAATTCTCAAGTAAATTCCAACCCTTGTTGATCTAGAGGGACCTTCTGGATGAATCTTTTTGATAGCGGTTTTTCTATTTTGGATGCTGCAGCTGCAGTTCTTCTTTGGTGGCGTGGTGGAAAGTTGAGGAGTTTCTTTGTTGTTGGGTGTGAGTAAAAGAAAGGGGATGTAAAAGAAAGGGGATATGAACTGAGTTCTGAAGAAGTCCAAGTTGGTGGATGAAAGCGCTTAACTGTATTAATTTTTGTTACTTTTAATAAACGTTCATTCTGGAATGCCCTGTGTTCTGAAGGCCATGCAATCTTTTATTTGGTTCTTGGTAAATGGTATTGCACGGATTACACCTGTTTTAAGGAATTCTTCAGGACAGCTGATAAGGCTTTTTGGTGAATGGACCTCGTAAGTCTTGGTTTTGCGGACCCTCTCTCCCACGAGGGTGATGTCTACTGTTAAGAGTATCCCCCTGTGCCTCAGGGGTATCTATCTCCAGAAAAAATCTTGGTAAAAACCTTGAGACACATGGAACCACATTTTGTTACCCCCTTTCTGTTTCCTAGAAAAGGTCTTTGAGGGGCTGAAAAAAGTATCCTCATGGCAGAAAGATTTTTCCCATCCTTCTCACTCCTGGTGAGAATATCCTTGATCTTAAGGCCAGAAAAAGAGTCAATCCATCAAAGGGAGATTAAGGATTCCACAGAAATCACAAACGCATCCAAGCGCGCCTCCATAATATAATGCCTGCTCCTGCGGTTCTAGAAACATCCTCAGTTGCATTAGAGATCAAACACATGGAAACATTAGAAAGGGACTGCAGGGTGGTCAGCTGTGAATTTTGTACTCACCATAACTAGGCATCTGTGTTGTCCATTTTCCTTCTTCCTCAACTTCCTTCCCATTCATTCCCCATCCATTTTTTCTGAAAAGACCCATTTGATTGTATTTGGAGCCTATGGCTTTTTGGTGGCTGCCGCTACCAATATAGCATCCACAAAAGATGGGCCTTTGCTCCAAAGAGCACGGTCTTTAGAGGCTAATAAGTATTTACCAGGTTTCTTCAGAATCAGTTCCGCCACATCTGGTTCCACCACAACCAGTTCTTGCCATGTCCGACGAGAAATTAGGTAAATTATCTCATCAGCAAGGAGGACCACCCAGGAAGTAGTTGAGCCAGTGCCAAAAGCTTTGAGGAAAACAGATTCTTACTGAGAAGGGATTTCAGAAGACCAACTACCTTTCTGTCCCATAAATTGAGAATTTCTCTGAAGGAGACATCCTCAAGGGGTCATCTGGGGGACTCCTCCCCATTATCAAAATCTATAGCTTCAGTGAGAGCCTCCGGTGGAGAGTCAATCTGCCTCCTCTTACATGTGTGCTTCTGAGGAGCTTCCATGGGGGTATGCTCTGGGAAAGACTCGGAAGTCTGACGGGAGTCCTAAACAAGGACCGTCTTGAAGATAGTGTGCTCTGGCTGCCCCAATCAGACACAATGAGTAGGATCAGGACTCAGGGCAGACATATGTGGAAAGGTGGAGTCAAGGGGTGCAAGGATGTTCCTTCTCTAAACATGGAGAGGGCTATCTCTACAGTCTCAAAGGCAGATGCTGAAGGAGAACCCACAACCACCCCAATCAGAGGTGAAGCTCTGGAGCTAGATTGGTCAACTGTATCTCTCTGACCCTGTCTTGAGCCTGAAAGTTGAAGTCGAGCTATATAGTGCCGAAGCTCCAAAAGGAAGAGATGGCTCCAAAAATCTCTAGGTTTTAACCTGTTCCCTCAGATTCTGAGTTGAAGCTTTGAATTTGAGATGAATCTAGCACCAATGAGATCAGAGCCAGCTGGATCAGAGAAGACGGTGGAGTGGAAGAAGCCCACAATTTCAGATGTGGCCATGACAATCCTGAAAATCTTGGATCTGAGGTCTCTGAAACTGGGGGACAGACTGCAGTAAGAGTAGCAACAGGGTTAGAAAATGGCCCAAACCCATGAGTCTGATGGGAGACAAAGCAGGAAAAACTCCCAACTGAATATGGGCCTGAAGGAATTTCCTCATCATTCTGTCCACAGCAGTATGTGACACACTTCTGGAAGACCTGAAGGAAGAGGATGAGAAAGGGAATCCGGAAGCTCTCTTGGCTGATGTCTCCTATCAGAATGGGGAATGTAGTCTGGAAGGAATTGGCTCCACAGAAAATCTCAGTTCTCTATAAGAGGGAGTCCTAGATGAGGCCGAAGATGGATCCAATGTAATAGATTGAGCTAAAACCTTAGACATCTTAGCTGCCACAGCTGAAGTGGAAGCCAAGGAATAAAAGTGGTCAAAGGATTGCTTTCTAGAGTCTTTGGTGTTTTCTTTTTATCTCCCTTGTCCCCTTTGTGCTTGTCCAAAGGTTTCTTTCTTGACGGGGACAATCTAGAGGCAGATGATGAAGCAAGTGGAGGAATAAGACCTTTAAGGACCAATCTGTTTTGATGACCTATGACCAAGAGCAGTGCAGATATCACAATCCTCTAAGTGGCTAGGCCCCAAATAATACACATTTCTGCTATGATAGCCTGAATTGTGCACCGTTTAGCCACAACATACACATTTCTTAAACCTGTTGAAAAAACAGCAACAATCACAGTAAACAGTTCAATGAACTAGAAACTACAGAGGAAAAAGAGAAGAAAGAATACCAAACATGGTGTGAAGAATAACATACAGAGCAGAGGGTGACACTTGTAGAATATCAACAATGGTAAACCAGTAAAACATAAAATCCAAGAGGCTACAATACCAAAATAAATCCAAGGCTGAAGGTCACGAACAGCAACTGTTTTATTTGGTAAAACCACTTAAAACCAAAACCAAAACAAAAAAAATACATATAAATTAAGCGCTTTCATCCCTTATAGAACTCCGTGAAAGTGCTTAATATATATATATATATATTTTTGTTTTGATTTTAAGTGGTTTTAATAAATAAAATGACTGTTGCTCACGACCTTCAGCTTTGGATTTGTTTTGGTTTAACAATGGCAAGCCAAACAGAACAAAATAACTGCTGGGGTCAACCACTCCATGTAGACCACAAACAGTTCTAAAGTCTTGTAAAATTGTAAAGATGAAAGCACTTAATGTTTCCTATTAAAATTGTTCTTTTTTTTACTGTTGTTCTTTTTTTATTATGTTTTCCAATACTGACAATGGTAATAGAAGATAACAGGCAAAAAAGTGGTAGGAGCAGTAGAAAAGGCCACACGACAGAGACAGGACAATAATTAACTTTTCCTTTAAGTGGAGGAAGAGAAATGAAATACAAGGAAAAAAGGCAGAAAGAAACGGCACCAAAGTACTAATACAGCAGACAAAAATGTTTTACACATCTTTAGCCTTAGCCAAGAAATCCATGTCAGAAACCATAGAGAGACAAATGAGATCTGAGGTACGGTTGGGGTTAGCACAGGATTATGGGTAAGGGGAGGAACCTGAGTTATGGTTCCTAAGTCTAGAAAATGGCAGAAGTTGCATCAGAGGTTGGATCCGAAACCCACTGGTTGAGGTATGAATGGAAAAGGCAACTTCAGATGCAACTATTTTTGATAACTCCAGAGCACAATTTTTAGCACAATGATGTAGGAACACAAAGTAGAAATGGCTGTTGACAAAAATAGGAAAGTCTATGACAAAAAAAATAAACGAAGAACCTATTGAGGTATTGAGAGATATTTCAGAAATCTTAGGAAAATCTGCATAAAGCAGAGGAATGGAAAATCCAAGAAAAGGCACAAATGGAAATATTTATCAAAGACTTAATCATGCCAAGGTTAGCGAAGAAAGTGAGAAAGATCCGGAAAGTTTTAGTATTTTAAAGGGGGGGGGGGGGGGGAGTACCAGCATCATTGAAGAAAGCTGTGGTGACTGTATTTCTGAAAGAGGTTAAGACCCTTCAGACACAGCTTCCTGTTAACCCGTTTCAATTTTAAATCGTAATTATAAAGTGTTTACGTTTTATACTAGTTATGAGAATGCTGAAAGTGTTGGCAAAATTGACAAATATGGATCAATGTGGTTTTATCGAGGGGAGGCAAACAACTGATAACATTAATAGAACAATAATGATTTACAGATAGCATAATTAAATAAAATGTTGCTACTGTTGTTGGGTTTTGATGCAAAGCATTTGATAGATTCAACTGGGATTTTATAATTAAGCAATCAGAGCTCTGGCATTCTCTGATAGAAAAATAGGGTTAACTAGGAAGATATATGAAGAGTGATAGGCAAGACTTAAAATAGAAGAGTTCCTCTCTGACATGGTGTACAGGAACAAAGGAACGAGGTAGGGGTGTCCTCTTTCCCTTTGCTGTTTGCTTCATAAATAGAGCCATTGGCAATGAAAATAGACTAACAAATAAAAGGACATGAATGGTATAATAATTAAGAAACTAGCTTTATTTGCAGATGATATTCATTTGCACTTGAAATATCTAGAAAAGGACATTTTAGGGGTGTGGAACATTTTACGACAGCTTCAAGTATTTTTGGAATATAAAAGTAATAAAGATAAAACAAAGACTATAGGAGCAAACTATGTAAACACACATGAATTGGCTCAGCAATATCCATACTTTTGGGGACATAAGATGAAATATTTAGGCATATGAATTAAAAAGGATTCTGTTATGGCAGCTAAAGGTATGTGGTAAGAGAAAAATGTAATATGAAAACTGAGAAAGTGAAAGCTCTTGATTATGGATTTGGATAGTAAGATGTAAAGCAGAGAAAATGTTTTCAGTCCCTTTAGGGGTTTTTTTTATGCAGGAGAGGTACATTTTTATCAACCAAAGGAAAAGTTGTGGACAATAAGAAAGAGTTTAAGGAATTTACATGCGTGGTAAGGAGGGCAAAACTTAAGTGGGGTATGTTGATTCTTGCCATAGAACAAGGTAATTTTGCATTACTTGATTTGAAGCGCTAGTTTAGAACTACAAAGTTAAGGCTCATATACATACCAGAAGCAGAAGGTTATAAATCAAGGTGGAAAGGGATGAAGATGATGAAAAAGGGTGGGGAGAGAGTTCAAGAAATAAGGACAGAATAGAATTTTGGATACAGGTCCTTAAGGAAAATAATAATACTGAATACTAAAGCCATAAAGTAGCTAAAAGTTTTCTAAGAACTGCATCAACACAGGAATGGGAAAAAAGAAGATTTTGCTAATAGGGATGACTGCAAGTACGGTGTACAGAAAATAGCCAAGAGGATGTGGAATGTACTGGAGAAAATTACCAAAAAAAAAACAAGGTATCGGGAACAAATAGCTTGACCCCAGGAAAAGTAAAAGTGGGATCAGGCCAAAGCAGAAGTTTAGACTGCAGGTTAGAGAATGCCTTCCCTACCAGGAAATAATATCAGATACAGGCAAAGAGAAAGGAACAGAAGAGTGCTACTTGAAAGACCAGCTCTAGTGGATTATTAGTTGAGCCTAGAGCAGAATCTATTGTTAAAAGTGATAATTAGTAGGGGCATATAAAACATTGCATGCTAACAATAAAATCGATCAGAAGATGTGAGAAAAGATTGGAAAGCGAATGGAGATTTAATTTACAAAGGAACACTTGCAGACTATAATGCTACCAAGTGTATAAGGTTTATGATTTTTTATTCATAGTGTTTACATATGAATTTTATGCCCCAAACAGAATTCAGATAATTTTTCCTCGGGTACACATGCTTGTTGGTGGTCTGAAGGGAAAAGGACAGGTAACAAGACATTTTTTTTTTTTGGGGGGGGGGGGTGCAATGAGTTAGCAGGTTTTCAAATTTCACTACACGGTAGTCCATCAGAAATGTTGGAGGAGCAAATGTTTGTAACCAAGAAAATGATGCTTTTGAGTTGGGAAACAGGATATGAATTGCCTGGACAGAGTAAGGCTTTATTAAAGTTTAATACTATTTGCAAAGCCATGGAACGTATCCATCTTGGAGCTTATAAACAAAGACACAGGTAACTTCCAAACCCTGGACCCCACTCAGGTTGGGTTTGTAAAAGGCAGATCATGTCTGCTAAACCTGACTGACTTCTTTGAAGCAGTCACCAGAGCCGTAGATGAGGGCAAGGTAGTGCACACAGCCAATCTTGACCTCGCCGAGGCTTTCAATACCATCCCCCACTCTGGAATTATAGATAAACTCACTAAACTGGGCATAAATCCTTATGTCACAAGATGGGTGGCCAACTGGCTCACTGACAGAACCCACACAGTAAAAGTAGCCGACTCCAAGTCTGACTTCAGACCAGTGAAGAGTGGAGTACCACAGGGTTCGGTCCTGGTTCCTCTTCTGTTCGGCATCTACTTCTCTGAAGTGCATGCCAACACAGGAGGTCTTTGGTTAACAAAGTTCACAGATGACTGAAAACTGGGAGCCATAATAGAATCACCGAATGATGTAGACATTCTACAAAAGGGCCTCACAGAGACAGACGCTTGGTGTCAAAGTCATGGCCTCAAGCTCAATGCCAAGAGGTGCACTGTCATCCCCTTTGGGAAAAACCTGGTACCCATGAACTACCACATAGGCGGTAGCTTACTAAACACCAAAAGTATGATAAGAGACCTCGGGACAGTAGTCTCTCCTTTGATAACCACATCACCACAGTAGTCAGGAAATCCTTCTACGTGGCATACCTCATCACAAAAGGGTTCTCCTCAAGAAAAAAGGAGGTCATTGTTCCTCTCTACTCATCCCACATCAGACCCATTATAGAGTACAATGCCCCATTTGGCATGCATCTCACAAAAAAACTACAACAATTGGAAAGGCCACAGAAATACCTCACTAAGAGGATTACCGGCCTCAAACAGATGCCATACGCAGACCATCTCAAAAAACTCCAGCTCTACTCTGTCACATATCGCCTACTCAGAGGCGATCTCTGCCTAACATACAAAGCTATGCTAAACCCAGAGCTGTTGGACATGCTACACTTAAAGAAATCCCAATCTCTCCATACCACATGCTTCAGGGACCTAAACCTTGTCACCACAATAAACAGAAACATGCTGGAGGGATAGATTTCTGTCCCAGAGACTTCCCATACTCTGGAACAAACTACCTATTCATGTCAAGCAAAGCCCCTCATTGGCCCTCTTTAAGAAAAAATCTTGATGACTGGATGGGAAATAGAAAACTTACCCAGGGGATCACTTTTGCGGCACTGCTCGACAGGGGCTCAGGAAAATAATTTTCTTGCGTGGCCAAAGCCAGGGAACCTTTTTGGCTAGGCTTATATAGGCCCCAGGGCTGATAGCCTAGTACCTACCTATGAACAAAAAAAAAAAAAAAAACAATTACTCGAGAATGGAGATCAAATTCTAAAGCTTTTGGAACTGAAGTACTGAATACTGTAAAGGAAATGAAAGAACTGGAGGACATAATTTTAGAAAAGGGAAGGAGAAAATTACACAGAAATAAATGGAAATTGTGAGGACAATAATACATATAGAATAATGTTCAGGAGGAGTCAGGTTTACAGGACGGCAGATGAAGGAAAAGGTTTGAAATGTATCATAACTGACATGAACAGAGTTAACACTCTGAGTAGGAAATGGTTGACCAGTGAAAGGCTGCTGCAAATAATAAAAACAACCTTACTGCATCATCTGGTCTATGAGGGGACCCTCAATGATGGATCTGTGTCTAGGCTCATGCTCATATCCACTCCAGTTTAGTATTTTTCACCTGAAACTCGCACACTGAGAAACACGTACTTTATCACATCTTATGCCAGAATGTCATACTCTGCACAAGGCAGCACACATAAACCATGAGTATCCCAGTTGCCCCAATAACATAGCCATCACTCTTCTTACAAATCAAGAAAAAAATTAAATGAAAAAGTGACTCTCTTACTGCATAAAGTAATATGCAAGTGCATGCTTGCCCAACTTATGGTAGAACTCTATAAACAGCCATTGTTAGATGGAAGGACTCTCCAAGCACAAGAGGATGTGCAAGAGTATCTGAAAACATCTGGGGAAGGTCCATAAATGTTACAACTGATACCGGAAGAATTTTTTTTTTCTTTAATATCAGGTACTCTTCCTTAGGTCTACAACTGGATGAGTCCCCCAGAAAGTAAACCTACCTAGGCAGAAAGAGAGAGCAGACAAGCTAAAAGGCCAAAAGTTCAACAGGCTGAGTCATGAATCACAGAAGTACCACAAGAGGCCCAATTCCTACAGCCGATGTACAGATAGTAATTCTTGATGAAGGTGTGAACTGAGAAACAAGGGCCACAACAGAGATGTCTGCAGTGAGGACATTCTTTAAATAAGCTATGAAAGCAGACTGCATTTAAAAAATTGACCTTTAATTACAGCATTTTCCAACAGCAGTAAGCCACTTGGTGCAAAACAAATAAAATGCATCTGTCAATTCATTAAGAATAGGTTTGCCTGATGACTGTTAGACCTTTCCTTCTCTGGCCAAGGGAACTAACCAAATGTTTGTTTTTACTAAACTCTTGCACCTACTTCAGGTAAAACCTCAGCTGGAAAAGTATAACCAAGATATAAAGGTCTCCCTCTGTGCTACTTTATGTCTTGAAAAAGGAAAATAGAAAATTAAATGGACTGGTTCATGGATAACTCAGAAACCAATTCTGGAAAAAAAATGCGAGCTGGTCTGAAGAGACACTTGCGCTTTCTGAAATTTAAGATATGATTGCCTACAGAGAAAGGCACATAAAGGTTGGGGGATTTCTGGGCAACTCTATTAGACAGGCATCTAACACCAGTAATATGTCTGTGGGAGGTGACTCTGCAGCCACTCATATCTCACAGTCCCTTGCAACACCAATGAACCAACAACTGTGGTCATCATTAGGCCTGGAATACAAAGCAAAGTCTCTGATTCTGGGTCCTCTTCTGCTTTTTTACCAAGGCTGTTAACATCATAGTCTCCTGCATCTTCTCCTGTAAGAGGAGCTATTAGAACTGGACAGTATTCACCTCTGTGTCTGTGAAGGCTACCCTTGTAGAAAAGACCTTGTCAGAAAGGATCGGCATACTTATGCTTCATCGATGCTTCTTCAATCATCCTTCCTTTCACTGAAAGATAAAAGCCATGATTCATTTAACTACAAAAAGTTGTACTGAGCATGCCACTGGTGCATTTTCAAGTGACTTGTTTCTTTTTTCTCCGCTGAAGTGGGACTGTGGAGGTAATATGTAAATCTCAGGGGGTGCAAGGGAGGAGCCTTGCTCCCCTGAAAAAAATGTTTTTTTGTGTTTCTTATGTTTTTTGAGTTACACTTGTTTTGGAACTGGATTTTCAGAAAAGCTTAACTCAAACTATGTTAACTTTATTAAATATGGGGAAACCTAAAATATTTCTTCCCATTTATAGTAACCCCTACAGAAAGCCTTCATGGAAAAGAACTACGGCATGGATGCTTCCAGAAAGTTCCTGGATGGAGCTTCCAACAGCCAGTCATTTATGTAGACACACGCATGTGTATGTACGTATACACACACACACACACACACACACACACACACACACACACACACACACACACACACACACAAAAAAAGCAAAAGGTTGCTGATGCATAAACCCGCTTCCCTAGACGATCCATCATCCTAGACTCACGGTCAGGAGAATGGATCGAGGAACTCTCCTGGGCTAGTTACTTCTTGGTGGCGTCTGCTACCACCATAGCACCTACCAAGGACCTTTTATTCCAAGCCGGTCTGTCTGCAGGGGGGCTCAATATTTTGTCTGTGCGTTTAAGGATTGGTTCCACAGTGTCCACTAATGGAGCTGTGGGAGGGGACACCCAGGAAGTAGATGGGCCCATGCCGAAAGCCTCCAGGAACTCCGATTCGTCCAAGGAAGGTTTTGGGGCGGACCAACCTCCCCGCTGGTACAAGATTTCCATGATGTCTCTGAAGGAAACATCCTCAGGAGGAGATCTGGGGGAACCTTCCCCATCATCCTAATCAGTGTCCTTAGTGAGGGACTCCAGGGAGGAGTCCAAGTGCCTCCTCTTGCACGTATGCTTGCGAGGAACCTCTCTGGTGGAGCTTTCCGGAGGGGGCTTGCAAACTACATGTTGTTCCTCAAGTTCCTCAAGCCTGGGACTCCTCGGCATGGGCTGTCCCTGTGGTAAAATGACGGGATTCACACACAAAGCACAGGGAGTCATGGCGGAGTCCGAAGATATAGTCAGGGGCCTCGATCCATTGGAGAGAACCCTTTCCACGACATTAAATGTCGAAGAAGAGCGAGCTTCCTGGGACACCATTAAGGGAACCGCTCTCCCCAGATCTGACATGGAGAATCAGAGCCGGGCCTGAAGGAGATGGAGCTCTGAGGAGGTGACTGTGACCCGACAAGGTCGGAGCCGATGGAAAAAGCTCCATCCCCTCGGATCCGACACCCAGGCTCCGGCTCCTACAGCCACTTGGATCCGCACTAGTCGGATCCGGCAAACTCCAAGCAGCTGCCGGCATCAAGGATTCAGGTATCGTCGGCGGTGACTCCCTGACTAGGGGATGTCTCAGAGCCATGTACCCCAAAAACTAGGGGCCGGATCAGAGAAGGAGATATAGGTGGTTAGAAGGGAAGCAAGCTCCCCCCTCCAGAGGGAGAGGGGGCCAGCAAGACTCCCATCTGAATTTCTGTGCAAATAAATCTCCGCATCATTTTATCCATGTCAACTTCTGAGAGACTGCGGGTGGACCGCAACAAAGTCATGGACTCCGACCTGGCGGGTTGAAGAACCAAACCTCTAGAAGGTGGTCTGGGCTCCTCCGACTCTGGAGAAAATCTAGGAGATCGGAGCAGAGGGGAGTCAGGTCGGTGCCTAGACTGAAGTTTGTTGGGAGGCCCGGTCGAAGCCGAAAGGTCCGGGGACCTCTTTCTCTTATCACTTTTATGCTCTCTCTCCTTCTCTCTGCCCTTTCTACGCTCCCCTTCCACAGGCTTTGAGATAGGAGGATGAGTCCCAGCCTGGGATGGAGGAGAAGCAAGGACGGGAGTAGAAGGAGAGGCGGCCACAGCAGCGTCTGTGATTGAAGCAGAAGGGGAGGCAGCCGCCTCCGTAGAAGAGAGCAGGTCCTTCATAATAAGTTTAGCCCTACGATCCTTAAGGTCTTGCGGATTAAAACCATTGCAAATATTGCAGTCCATAGATAGATGGGCAGCACCCAAACAAAGAACACAAAGAGTGTGGCCATCAGCAGGCGACAGTTTGTGGCCACACTCAGTGCATATTTTAAAAACTTGTTTAGGGAGATCAGCCATACTAATCCCAGAAACAAAAAAGGGATTTCTAGAAGACACACTCCACTCGCCACACACTCAGACAAGCACATAAAAGGCTGAGGGGGGGGGGGGGAGTCTAACAACTACAAAAACTACGTGAAAACTAAAGAAAGGTACCTACACTCAACGACCAGCGAGAGGGAGGAAACTTACACTACCAGCACACACACTAAACACTAAGAAATACTTCAAAAAAACCTACTCACAACTTGGAGCTCAACAATTACGATGCGTTGGAAGCCACAGCAAATGAGATCTGGTAGTTGGAAGGTAGTGGTGATGTATTATGGGTAGGGGAGGAGCTTTTAAGCTCGGAGCAAATGCTTGTGAAGTTGCAGTCTCGGACCTGTTATGGATCCGATACCCACAGGTTGAAAATCAAATGAAGTAAACTACTGCAGATTCTAAAATATTTCTTCCCATTCATAGTAACCCCTACAGAAAGCCGTCATAGAAAAGAACTATTGCATGGATGCTTCCAGAAGGTTCCTGGATGGAGCTTCTAACAGCTAGTCATTTATGCAGAAGCACCTGTGTGTATACACACACACACACACACACACACACACACACACACACACACACACACACACACACACACACACACACACACACTGCACATGGACAACTTTCTGCAAGGCTTGAGTCATTAAGGCACAAATGCTGGCAAAGACTTTGGGTGCAATGGAAAGTCCAAAGAAATACAACACATTAAGAAATGTCATGTTGGTCCTCTAAAAGAAAACACAAAGACATTGGAGCTCGATTATTTAAGCTTCCAGGGATACATTATTATTATTATTATTATTATTATTACTAGAAATAAATGGTATACTTCACTTTCTAGGCTTAAATGGATGCATAAACACTGTATCAAATATCAGTAACTTGCTCCAAAGAAAGGGCGTTTGCCGTCCAGGAAGCTTGAGTAACTACAAAAATCTATGTTGATCCACTAAAAGGTATTAAGACAATCTAGGTTCTAGTATCCTTGCATTTTGCCTTTGAACTGAAGTCTACTCAGAGTGAGTTGCAGGAAACTCTCTTGCCTCTGTGGACCCCAAGCAGCCAGTGACATTTTCCAGAAACCCACAACAGGTTCACCATCCAGAACCAAATGTGCCAGATGTGATGGCTTAAGTCACTGAGGCCAAAGAAGATATGGAAACCATACAACAACCTCTTTCCCTCTTTTCGGCATCAGAAAGGGGCAGGAGTAGAACATCTACGCATTCTGAATACAGAATAGCCTCTATAGTCCTTTCAATAGTACAGCCTGTACCTGTCTCAAGAGTTCCAGCAGGACTGCTGGGCCACAGGCACAGCTCTTTTTGTGGGAAAGGGTCGTGTGCTTTGTGTGCGTGCTAGGATGTGGCTGAGACTGAAGTGGGCTAGAATCCACTCATCATTTGTGATGACTTTTTAAACTGGGATCAACTTGGAGAATCACTCTCCTGTCCCCCCAAGACATTCAATTCTAGTGTCATGACTACAGCACAGCAGGGCCCATATTAGGTTATCCCCTTGGGATGGGGCAAGATCATGTGATGCATTAATGAATATCTCATTGGCAGGGATGCTACTTCTGGGGCTGGCTTGGCTTAGAAGTAGCAGGAGGTGTCTCATACAGGCTCTTGATGACATTTAAGGCCTGCTTTCTCTTTAGAAGGTCATCAGTGTGATCCTGAGTGGCTTAATGGAACAGCACTTCCCACTCAGCTGTTTCTGAGCTCCTTTCTGAGGAAGTCAGTTTCAACTATGCTACACTGGACACATGTCCGAGTCTAAAGTACTGGCAACAGTGTCAGCAAAGTCAAAACTACAAAGAATCCTGTAGAAGCCCAAACAGAACTCAGAGTCAGGAATCCCTCCTCTCAGACGAGGGATTTTAAAACTGCTTAACTAGTGACCTGCGTCTGGCATACAAAGCATCCTCCGACCCACTACTGACTGATTTACTGCACATCAGTGAGTCAAAGGGCATCAGAAATACTTAGCCTAGGAATCTAAACATCTTCTGTAACATCAACAGAATGATTTGAAGGGACAGGTATATTTTGCAGGGGATACTGCTGCTATGGAACAGACTCCCCATCCACATGAAACAAAGTTCATCACTACCCATTTTCAAGCACAACTTAGATTTATGGATTGGAAACAGAAAGTTTACCCCAGGACTGTCCCCATACTACTACGGGACAGATGGAGATCCTAAATGCTTTATTCCATGGATGGGTCCCCTCAAATCATCTATGGTATGATCCCAGTGATTCTCTTTAGTGGTAATATATAAGTATGGACCATGGTATAGGTAAGGCCAATAAATAACCAAATTAGATAGGTTATTTTGATTACAAAAAGGGAAACTGGCTAGGCTTTCAAATGGCCCACAAGGGCAGCTAGACTAGTACTTACCTAGGAACAAAATCTAAAGCCAAAAGAGGGAAAGAGTTTTGGTTGATCTTACTGTTCCAGATTCTCCCTCAAAAAAAGGATAAATACATAATTACATACCATGCCAAATTTTCTAGAGCAGTCTGATCGGCAATTAATTTCTTCACAAATGTCTTGCAATTACAGAGGAAGTCCTCAGCAGAGGAAATTGTCATCATCACTGGCTCATGCTGCTTGTATTGGAAGACCTAGAAAGAACTGCTCCACAATTATAGATTCATAGGTTGGTACTAGGCTATCGGCCCTAGGACCTATACAAGCCTAGCCATAACAATTTCCTGGCTATTTCCTCCCACTCTATTTACTTCCCTGGACCCTTGTCCAGCAGGGCGACTCACATGATCCTTGGGGTGAATTTCCTTTCTTCCATCCAATCAATAAGGTCCCTTTTGAAGAGGGCCAAATAGGCACTCTGCTTGACATGCATGGGTAGTCTATTCCACAGTTTGGGGAGTCTCTGGGTCAGGAACCTATCCCTCCAGCATGTTTTGTTTATTGTGACGACAAGGTTTAGATCCCTGGAACATGTGGCTCTGAGGGATTAGGATTTCTTTAAGTGTAGCATGTTCAATAGCTCTGGGTTTGACATGGCCTTGTATGTTAAGCAGAGGTCGCCTCTGAGTAGATGACATGCCACAGAGTATAGCTGGAGTTGTTTAAGGCAGTCAGCATAGGGCATCTCCTTTAGGCCTGTGATTCTTTTAGTGAGGCATTTCTGCGGCCTTTCCAGTTGATGCAGATGTTTTGAGAGGTACATACCAAATGAGGAGTTGCATTCTATAATGGGTCTAATGAGGGATGAGTACAGTGGGACAATGACCTCCTTTTTTCTGGAAAAGCTCTTAGTGATGAGGTGTGCCACATAGAAGGATTTCCTGACTGTTGTGGCGATGTGGTTATCGAAGTTGAGACCACTGTCCACCTGTGTCCCTAAGTCTCTTATCACACTTTCGGTGTTTAGTGTACTGCCATCAATGTGGTAATTCACAGGTACATGTTTTTTCCCTAAGTGGATAACTATACATTTCTTGGCATTGAGCTTGAGCTCATGGCTCTGGCATCAAGCATCTGTTTCTGTAAGGCCCTTTTCTAGAGTATCCACATCATTTGGAGATTCAATAATGACTCCCAGTTTGCAGTCATCTGCAAACTTTTTTAGCCAGAGTCCCTTAGTGCTGGCTTGTACTTCAGAGAAGTAGATGCCAAACAAGAGAGGTCCCAGGACTGAACCCTGAGGTACTCCACTTGTCACTTGTCTGCAGCTGGATTTGGAGTCGGCTACTTTTACAGTGTAGGTTCTGTCAGTAAGCCAGCTGGCAACCCATTGAGTGACGTAGGGATTAATGCCCAGCTTAGTAAGTCTATCTATGATTCCAGAGTCAGGGATGGTGTCAAAGGCCTTGGTGAGGTCCAGACAGGCTGTGTGGACCGCCTTACCCTCGTCCACAACTCTGGAGACTGATTCGAAGAAGTCAGTCAGGTTCAGGAGACAAAATCGGCTCTTCATGAACCCAAACTGGGTGGGGTCCAGTGTTTGAAGGTTGCCAATGTCTTAAATTTGCTATCCAGGGTGAAAAACTTCTGTCTGGAATGCCAGTTGCTCCTCTATTAGTTCATTTACTTATTTATTTCAATGTGTTAACTAGGGTAGACAGCTGACTGATCTGCACTCATTTTCAGGCTCAGTCCAGGGCACATTATGGTAAATATGAATCACACATTAATTAGAGAGACATAGAAATATGTAAGGTTACACTGAATATCTTTGAGTAAGTAGTCGGACAACCATGATTAGTAGACACTGCACAAAAAACTGTCCTGAGACATTTCAAAACAGAGAGTTGACAAATGTTTATAATATTTAGAATTCCGAGAAAGGAATATCTTATTATGTATTTCTGCATTCTCCCATGACTAAGGAGTAGTTACATCAGGATGAAAGTGATTTTTTCAGCATATGATATTTTAAGAAAACTAGGGTATTATGTCTCTATCACAGCGTGAACAAGTCATGCCATGTCATTGCTGTTAATGAAGGTGAAGGCAATATCTACAAAAAGAAAATTAATATTGACCCTAAATATAAGGTAGATGGTAGTCTGCTTCAGGTCTGCTGTGAAGGATTTCCAAGTTTGCAGTCCCATCAAAGAAAAAATGTGGTCTGTGCACTGAAGTCTGATTCTGGGTGTACAAAAAACAGTTATGAATGAAAGCAACCTGAGGTTAGTTAGATGCTGGCTGAGAAAGGTGACTAGTGAAGAATGGGAAAGATTTCCAGGATGGTGTTCTGATTTTAGGGATAGTGTAATGAACCTGTACATGCAGTCTGCAGAAGTAAGAGACTTTAAGGCACAGGAAATTACAGGTAATTGGTATTCAAGCTGGACACCTATTCATTTACCAACTGCCACACTTCCTTGTGGGGAGAGAGAGATTCTGTCCAGAAAAGAAGTGGATTGATTTTGGTCTTGGTTACCTTTACATTGTGCTGGAAATTAAAGCACTGTTCCCACCAGATTTCCAAGTATCAAAGTGCTTGGCGAATTCTACTTGTGTTTGGTTGTTATGAAGTATATTCAACCTGGGCAGTGCAGAGGATGACATTTTTTCTTTGATGGGACTGCAAACTTGCTGGGTTCTAAAAATCATTACTTTGTGTGTTTTTATTTTTTTAGTTAACCAGTTATCTATAGCTTTTAGAGGTCTTTGTTTTTGCTTATTTTACTTGAAGATATTTGCTGTAGATGACCATGCCATCAGCATACAGGATGACTAAGATTTACAGTACGTCAACTGGTATTGTGTTTACAAACATGGAGAATGGTAGAGCCTAACAAGACTATCAAACTAAAAGAAATATCTATAAAGTTATTTTAACTGGCAGAGAGAGAGTGGAAAGAACTATTGGTCAAAATGTCAAAGAAGACCTATAATTACAGTAATATGTTTTGTAATATGTTTCATTATACGGAATATGAAAATGTCTTGTATATTGCAGTATGGAGTATGGGGACATTCTAATAGCAATTAGCTAGATCACAAACTCTTCACTATGAATTACTATGGCATAAAAACGGAGGTCATGATGTTAGTTCTATCTTTGAAATGTGGGTCAAAAAAGCCCAACCGACACTAACCTGGGAAGTAAGAATACTTGCTTACAGAAATGGAAGTTAGGCCTTACAGTAGCCATTAACTTTTGTTTTTAAGACAACATATGTCCTGGTGGTGCTGAGTGGATTGAAAACTTATATTAAGTAACAATGGTTTTGCTTGAATCTGCAAAGCCAAATGGGCTACTGTTTTTTTTAAGCAATGAATAAACCTTTGTTTTATACAATCCTGTCTCCAGTGTGTTTTTGAACTTATTATTACCTCGATAATTAAAGGATATTCTCACCAACTGACCTGATATAAGTCTCCACCCTGTGAATAAACAGCTAGGATGTCCCCTCCTGCATTCCACAACTCAACCATTTTTTTCTGTGAAGCTCAAAGTTGCAAGCAGTCCATGTCAATGCATGTTCTGCTGTTGTGCATCCAGTTCAACTTCAGATTTATTATAATGGTTATTTCCTAATCACTTTTACAAACATTGAACAAAATAGTTAAGAATGAGCCAGCTTTTTAAAAAAATGCAAAATGAATTTGTATCCAGTAACTATCAGTATTCCAAGCAGAAAGAAAAAATAAATACAGAAACGTTTAATGCTGAAGATTAATCAGTATTTAACTCAATAAAATGCTGGTACAGATAATGCAGTCAAGTACAAATAATGCAGTAAAAAGGTAATAAAATAAATAAAAATGTAATAATGTCAGTGTGATGCTGCCAGCCCAGCTAGCTGGAATCTTGTAAATAATCATATGTCATTTGTGAATATTAATATGATTCATATGCTTGTCTTACAAATGTTATGTGTATATCAAACTACTGGTGCAGAAGTGTGTGATGAACTATATGTTATGTACTGAGCTTCAAGAATGCAACCACAGTGTACCAAGTATTTATTAAGAGATCAGGTGACTATGATTTTAGAGTATAAGAAGGGTGTTTAGACTGAATATGATACACAACCGAGGAAGCATCTATGTGAAACCGCTTGTGTTTGTTTTCGATCGAATAAAAGGTCTAAAGTTTTTTTGGAGAACCTGGAGCCTGGCCTGTGCTTATTTTATGGTTTTGGACTTGTACTAATTTTGTGCAGAGGCATTTGAATACTGCTGATTTGTGTTTTTTGTTATATATTCTTTCTGATATTATCCAACAGTACCAAAGATATGGCTACAGGGAATGAAATTATTGAACTGGACTATAATCCAACTCCAATAAGTGAGCAGAATTCAGCTGGGATGAATATAAATAAGTTTATCCTGAAAGTAAGTGAGAAAGCTAATCCTCTGTTTAATGGTACCTTAGAGAATGAGCAAAATGACATCCAGAATATGGACATGATAGCGTTTAAAAGTAATTTACAAGCACTTGAGAAGAAGATGTTTAAACTAAAACACCTTTTGTATGAAAAGTTCCACTTAGAAGCTTGCATAAAAGAAGGTGTGGTACCTCGAGGCTTAAGAATGCTAAAAATGCCAGCCCATGTTAACTGTGATCCTGGTTTGCTTAGCGACTGGAAAAAATTGAACTTGAGCACCAGTATGGCCTATCTGAAGTTGTTGATAGTCTCGGCAGAGAGAGAGAGAGATATGTCTGGTACTTGATATGCTAAAAACTAGGTTTTCGCAACTAGAGAGTTGCTATGGGCAAGAAGTTATTGATAAACCTGTGAATGAGGTAATTGAAAATGCCTCGGTTTATGCAAGGAAACTGCTGCAAGTGAAGCTAAAGAAATTGCAGAGAGACCGTAAAGACTTCCTGGAAGGGAATGTCTTCACTTGGCCCAGGGAGACGACCAACGAATCAGCGGCTGGCTTAGCTGCTGGGGTTCCGCCCACGGAAGGATCCACCAATGAAACAACATTAAGAACGGTTGCTATAGTGGCACCTGAAGCCGGGAACACCACGCAACACATGAATTGGAAGCGGAACAGTTTTGAATGAGACCATGGAACATGTGAAATAAATACAACGGATGCAGGAGCAAGATGAAAAACCTTTGTTACAACTGCAGAAGTGCATTTTGAGGAGGAGGGTGGTACCTCCGCCTTTGAGAAAAGAAGTGAAGTGTCGTTGAATTTAGCATCTACTCCCCTACCAAGACTGGTTTATTCATTACCCACCAGGGATCAATCGAAGAGCAGGGGGAAACAGGAACCAGACAGCAGGGCAGCAGAGAGGGCGAAGTGTTACAAGGGTCAAAAAGAAACACGAAGGCAGTGTGGTGAGTCCTTACACTATAAAGAAAGCGTTCATGAACAAAAAGAACTAGTTATAAATTTCTCTAAATATAAACTAACTGAACAGGAACTGAGTGTGCTTAATAGAGGACTTTCATTCATTCCAACTGCTGATTCTAATATTACCAAAATAATATTTGATATTAAAATGTTTACAAGGAATTTAATGTTGAAAGTTATGTTTGAAAGTAACAGAGAGAGTGAGGATGTTATGTTCAAAAAACCCAGTTTGTTAGTTTCTAAGTTGAATTCGTTAATACAAGCATTTCAGCAGATTTGTATAGATGATGTATTTAAAAAATGTTATGAACAAAAAAATACATTTCAGAATAATAAGAAATATAATCTAAGTAGGAAGGAGTTTGAAGCCATGATAGGGCTACAAAGCAATACAAGTATTATGATCAGGCCCGCAGATAAAAGGGGCCAGATCGTAGTACAAGATAGGACTATGTATGATGATATTATGCATGAAATGTTGAATAATGAGCATTTTTATAAAATAAAAAATGTACAGGTGAAAAGAATGACAGAAAATGTTTATAATAGTTTACATGAACTATTGTATATGAGTCTCATAGATGAAGCTCTCCTAAAATATTTTATTATATCTAACGCCACTATTCTGATGATACAGGGGTTACCTAAGCTGCATAAGGGGTTGGAGAAACCACTGAGACTAACTGTGGCAGGGAGAAATTGGTGTACAGAATCCATTTCGATATATTTGGAAAAGAACCTTCGCAGGTTAAATGATAAATCTCTATATATTTTAAAGGATACTGAACATTTTCTAAGAGATCTTTTTGAATGCACTAATGAAACTTGTGCACCAGATAGTCTTATTTTAGTGACACTGGATGTGGTGTCACTTTTTACCGTTATACCAAATGATGAAGGTATAAGGAGGGTAAGTAGGCTAATGACTGCACATATGGGTTTCAACAGAAACAAGATTAGCCTGGTTGAAAGTTTATTGCGGTTAGTCTTAGAAAATAATATTTTTATATTTAGGGATGAAATTTATTGGCAACGTAATGGCGTTGCGATGGATACATCGTGCGCCAATAGTTATCCAAATGCAGTTATGCATCATTGGGAAATGGAAAATTTAATACAGAGTAATTTTGCACAAAATATTTTGTTTTATCGAAGGCTTGTGGATGATCTGTTCCTTTTATGGAACGGAACATCAGCTGATGTAGAAGTTAATTTTTTAAATGTTACTGTACTTAAAGATGATGATAAAAAAATTGAGTATAAGACTCTTTAGGAAAGAATGCCATACAAATAATTTATTAAATCAAACAAGCATGCATCCAAGATATGTTTTTAGAAATGTAGCACATTATCAATGTTTGAGAGCGTCTAGATTAAAACTAAAAGAAGATGATTTTGGAGAGCAGATTATGGTAGTAAGTAGTGACCTCATAGAGAAAGGGTATAATGAGAGTATGGTGAACAAAAATATTGAAGAAGTGAAAAGGCTTAGAGGTACTAAAGCTAAGCCATACTTCTCTAAAAGAGATGAGAGGGGTGAAACACAAAAAGTTTGGACTCATGAAGGTACAAAAAAGGTGAGAATGTGCCTTAGTTACTCAAGGAATATAAGAGAATATACTAGTACCATTAGTAGACATTGGAATATTTTGATTAATGATAGAGAGGTAAGTAAGTACCTAGAAAAGACTCCCCAGTTTACATTTAAAAATAAAAAAATTGTTGAAGAGACAACTCTGCCGTACAAGGGATGTTATTCCAGCAGTAGGCAGTGAAGGAACCAAACCTTGTGGGAAATGTAAAATGTGCGTACACTTAATGGATGGTATAGATTTTAAGCACCCTGATACTGAGGAGTTGTTTAAATTTGGGATTACTGCAACATGTAACAGCACCCATGTGGTGTATTTAGCTGTCTGTCAACTCTGTCATAAGTTTTATGTTGGGAAGACAGACAATTGAAAGACAGGATTAGGGAACATACATACCATATTAAGAGGAAGAATATGTTTAATTGCTTTGGCAAAGCATGTTTGTGAGACTGATGAGAGACATTCTTTTAAGTTTATAGTTATAGGAAAATGCACTGAAACCTTTAGAGGAGGTGACATAAAAGGAAGGACAGAGAGCTTAGAGGCGGAATGGATAGTTAGGTTAAGGGTGAATGTAGGACATGGTCTTAATGATTACATTCCTATGAGACCCATTTTGAAAAACAGACCACTGCGTAGATAAAAATTTTTTTAATACATTTATATGTGTATATATGCATTTATATGTGCATTTTTTAAATAAATTAAAAAAAATTTCGCATTTTAAATGAAGTATTAGGTAAGAAGAATGGGTACCTTTAAGTATTTATTAACAGATCAGGTGACTATGACTTTAGAGTATAAGAAGGGTATTTAGATTGAATATGATATACACCTGAGGAAGCATCTGTGTGAAAGCACTTGCGTTTGTTTTCGATCGAATAAAAGTGTCTGAAGTTTTTTGAAGAACCTGGAGCCTGGCCTGTGCTTATTTTATGGTTTTGGACTTGTACTAATTTTCTGCAGAGGCATTTGGTTACTGCTGGTTTGTGTTTTTTGTTATAATATCTACAAAAAGAAAATTAATATTGACCCTAAATATAAGGTAGATGGTAGTCTGCTTTAGGTCTGCTGTGAAGGATTTCCAAGTTTGCAGTCCCATCAAACAAAACATGTGGTCTGTGCACTGAAGTCTGACTCTGGGTGTACAAAAAACAGTTATGAATGAAAGCAACCTGAGGTTAGTTAGATGTTGGTTGAGAAAGGTGACTAGTGAAGAATGGGAAAGATTTCCAGGATGGTGTTCTGATTTTAGGGATAGTGTAATGAACCTATACATGCAGTCTGTAAGAGACTTTTTTAAGGCACAGGCAATTACAGGTAATCGCTATTCAAGCTGGACACCAATTTCTTTACCAACTGCCACACTTCCTTGTGGGGACAGAGAGAGTCTGTCAAAAGAAGTGGATTGATTTTGGTCTTGGTTACCTTTACATTGTGCTGGAAATTAAAGCACTGTTCCAACCAGATTTCTAAGTATCAAAGTGCTTGGCGAATTCTACTTGTGTTTGGTTGTTATGAAGTATATTCAACTTGGGGAGTGCAGAAGATGACTTTTTTTCTTTGATGGGACTGCAAACTTGCTGGGTTCTAAAAATCATTACTTTGTGTGTTTTTATTTTTTTAGTTAACCAGTTATCTATAGCTTTTAGAGGTGGTCTTCAATTTGTTTTTGCTTATTTTACTTGAAGATATTTGCTGTAGATGACCATGCCATCAGCATACAGGATGACAAAGATTTACAGTACGTCAACTGGTAGTGTGTTTACAAACATGGAGAATGATAGAGCCTAACAAGACTATCAAACTAAAAGAAATATCTATAAAGTTCTTTTAACTGGCAGAGAGAGAGAGTGGAAAGAACTATTGGTCAAAATGTCAAAGAAGACCTATAATTACAGTAATATAGTAATATGTTTCGTTATACGGAATATGCAAATGTCTTGTATATTGCAGTATGCGGACATTCTAATAGCAATTAGCTAGATCACAAACTCTTCACTATGAATTACTATGGCATAAAAACAGAGGTCATGATGTTAGTTCCTATCTCTGAAATGTGGGTCAAAAAAGCCCAACCGACACTAACCTTGGAAGTAAGAATACTTGCTTACAGAACTGGAAGTTGGGCCTTAGAGTGGCCATTAACTTTTGTTTTTAAGACAGCCTATGTCCTGGTGGGGCTGAGTGGATTGAAAACTGTTATATTAAATAATAACGGCACTGTTTGCTTTGCTTGAATCTGCAAAGTCAACTGGGCTAATTTTTTTTTTTTGAGCAATGAATAAACCTTTGTTTTATACAATCCTGTCTCCAGTGTGTTTTTGAACTTATTATTACCTCGATAATTAAAGGATATTCTCACCATTTGACCTGATATACGTCTCTACTCTGTGAACAAATAGCTGGGATTTCCCGTCCTGTATTCCCCAACTCAACCATTTTTTTCTGTTCAGCTCAAAGTCGCAAGCAGTCCATGTCAATGCATGCTCTGCTGTTGTGCATCCAGTTCAAGTTCAGATTTATTATAGTGGTTATTTCCTGATCACTTTTACAAACATTGAACAAAATAGTTAAGAATGAGTCAGCTTTTTAAAAAACTGCAAAATGAATTTGTATCCAGTAACAATCAGTATTCCAAGCAGAAAGAAAAAATAAATATAGAAATGTTTAATGCTGAAGATTAATCAGTATTACTCAATAAAATTCTGGTACAGATAATGCAGTTAAGTACAAATAATGCAGTATAAAGGTAATAAAATAAATAAAAATGTAATGTCAGTGTGATGCTGCCAGCCCAGCTAGCTGGAATCTTGTAAATACGATCCATATGCTTGTCTTACAAATGTTATGTGTATATCAAACTACTGGTGCAGAAGTGTGTGTTGAACTATATGTTATATACTGAGCTTCAAGAATGCAACCACAGTGTACCCTACTGGAAAAGCAATGTATATGAACTATATACCTGTGCAAATGTACGTGTTAATAGTAGAAGCTGGAACATAGAGAGTTAACTTGCTAACCCTCAAGAAAATAAGTTGAAATTAAAAGTGCTTTACGATGTGCTGTAAAAAGTAGTTTCACTGCAGGAAGCAGACAGGATGTCTCGAGCTACAAGTTTGTTTCTATTGTCTTGAAACAGAAATAATTACCAGGTTTAAAATGTAAAGTATTTTTATTGCTCTGTGACTTCCTAACAGCTGCACATCTGAGAGATACGTATTTTTAACAGAGAGATGTTAGTATCTGGTTAGCCTGGAAACTGAAGGCAGGTGACAAAGAGTGATGTCATCCGAGCTAAAAAGCACTAATGTTGATAAATAATTTAAAAACTCTCTCAGAGAAAGTCTGTGCATTTTGTTTTTGTCTTTTTATCTCACAACATCCATTCATCATCATCTGCATTTGCCTTGCAAATATTAAGTAAGTAGGGTACATTGATATCTCTTACATATAGATAGGAATATAGTAAAGATTAGTTAAGTTGTTTTCTGTATTTATTTGAGACTGTCCTGCAATGTTGTTTTAAAATATTTCCTGTGATTATGAACTCTGTAGTTATTGCGTTGTTTGAGTATTGGCTTGTCATTTTACTTATTATTAAATTTATTTAAACCTTTTAATTGTGGCTGGTTTGTTTAGAGATATTTAAGCTCTTACAGTACTTGCACATGTATTTGGTGACACTGTATAGGCCACTCCAATAGCCTTAGTCTTGGTCACACTTACCATTTGGATAATATTAACATTGCACAGTAGGACTGGGACAGCCTTTGGTAAGGGCCTTACAGTAGCTGATAAGTAAGAGTAGCTGGTGGCAGCTGGTACTATCTTATAGTCTGGGCAGAAGGAAACATAGCTAGTAAACCTGTGCCAGCCTTTCCCAGGTGTGTGTGTGTGTGTGTGTGTGTGTGTGTGTGTGTGTGTGTTTATATATCAATCAAATCTGTGTGTGTGTGTGTGTGTGTGTCAGCTACTTGGGCAGGGACACGAAGCACTGGTTGGACAGAGAGGGTGCTGGAGGTCTTGGCTTGGCCAATCGGCTGAGATCTTAACCCTATAGCTGTGCCAGTGGGGAGTCATATTGGGGATCTGGAGAAAGAAGGAGAAACCAGCCCCAGACTGACTGTGATCTATGTGTGCTCTTAAGGGAAATTGTACTTTACTGTGTGTGTACTTGTCATCCTTCCAATGTGTACATCCCTTACTGGTGCTAGTTGTGAGGACGGAGACTCCTTGATTACTGGGCCAGTGCAGGGGCATCACATATTAATTGGTGGTAGTGGTAAGATAGCCACATCACATATTAATTGACTTGTAGTGGTGCAGATATTGAATTCCCGTAGCCAGTGTACAGTGGTCACTGAAGGTGTTTGTACTCTCAATCATCCATGCAGTGGACATTCAGAGCTCATATTACAATTGTTTTATTTTTTTGTTAGCTTACTTAGTCATGGAGAGCAGGCAAGCATGTCAGCAGAGGAGTATGGCAAGCTGACAAGGAGCCAGTTGGCTCAGATGTGCCAGGCTAAAGGAATGGTGCGTGCCAACCTGACTAAAGAAGACATGATTGCAGCTTTAGTCACAACTGCACCACAGAATAGCAACCAGGAGGACAATCAGACTGGCCTTGTAGATGTAAAACTCTCAGAAAATGGACACCTCAACCTTTCCACAGAGGACTTAAAAATCCATCTGGAGTTAAAGAGACTTGAGCTAGAGGCCAAGTGTTTGGAAACAGAGGCAGCAGAGAGACTGAGATGTCTAGAGACTGAGGAAAATGAGAAACTACAATGTCTGAAGGCTGAGGAAAATGAAAAACTGTGAGGCCTGGAAGCTGAGGAGAGGCACAGGCAACATGAAGAGGAGATGCTGACTGTCTGCGAGAGTCATGCAGATAATAGGGAAGGGAGTAACAAAATCCCAGAAGCGACAAAGATCAGTAAATTTCTTCCACAATTTACAGACAGGGATAATTCTGATAGTTTCATTCATATGTTTGAGAGGATATCTAAACAGTATAATGTTGATCATGGGCTCTGGGTACGGATCCTGACCCCCCCTTACTCCATGGTAAATCTGTAACTTATCTCCAAATTGTCTGATACCGTTTAAATTATAATGTTGTAAAGAACTGTTTGCTAGAATATTTTAAGTCAACACCTGAAGCTTATAGGAAAACGTTTTGTGAGCATAGACGCAAGGCAAATGAAAGTGTGTGTGAATATGTTGCACTTATTTTCATAGGTGGGTGAGTGGATGTTAGGTCACCACTTCTAAAGGCTAGCAGACCTTTTGGTGAGGGAACAAGCCCTTAGCACTTTACATGAGGACATGAGAATGTGGTTAGCTGATAGATGATGCAATACTGTAGATGAGTTGGGGAAGAAGGGAGACCTATACCTAGTAAACAGGGCATCACTGCACAGGAAAGGGACACCCAGTGCTGCTCATGGGTCTAAGAGAACCCATGGTGGGCAATCCAGACTGCCCCAACAGAGTCTGCCAGTAGCAGGGGAAGTCACTTGTCCGCCAGTAGCAGGGGAAGCCACTTGTCCAGGTACACGTCCAGGACCAAGGGTTAAATTTTTAAATGCAACCAGTGGGGCCATGTAGCATACAAATGTCCATGGAGGCAAGGTGGGTTACAAAAGGTGGGAGAGTCAGTAAGTGGGAATGACAAAATGCCAACAGTAGATGGTCTCGAGACACCAAGGGTACCAAACTACCACAACAGATTATATCCTATCTTAGTGAATGAGAAAGAGACCATGGCTAAGAGAGAGACAGCCTCTGACCTAACTATTGTGAAGCCTGCAATGGTTACAGAGGAGCACTACTTGCTTGGGCAGTCTATTCCAGTTAGAACTTTAGGAGGGACCCCATTCCAAATATCTTTGGCTAGGGTTCACCTTGACTGGGAGGGTGGGAAAGGAAGCCAGCATGTAGGTGTGTTTGAGGATATCCCTGCAGCTGTCCTGATAGGGAATGATTTTGATAATTCAGTACCATGTGTGCATGCAGTTACACGCAGTCAGGCTTGGAGACAAGCATGTGGGCCTGGTAGCCTGGGGGAGACCCAGACAGACCACACACTTGCAGCCAGGACTGGTGAGGTGGTTACTTCAGGGAGGGAGCTACCCTGCAGCAGTGAGACTGAAGGTGAGCCACAGCTGCTTGCGGGTACTGATGTTCCCTTGGACAGAGTGACTGGAAGGGCAGAGGTGGATAGTAGTACCCGGCTGACAGTGAGGCACTGCTGTCAGGGGATACCAGACTTCTTGTGGAAGGGGAGCTGGGAAGGGGTACAAAGAGAGAGAGAGAGTTGAGACAGGCTCCAGCTCTCAGACCCTACATAACAAGGCCTGAGGGAGGTAGCTAGGGAGGCACCTGATTCTCAAGGGAAGGGGGAATCTGTATACTGGGACAAAGAGTTACTGTATAGAGTGTGGACCCCTGAGGGAGGGTTAAAGTGTGAGAGAATACAGCAGCTGGTAGTGCCCACAGCCTGCCATCTGGCACTTCTAGCCATATCCCATGATATTTCCTTTGCAGGTCATATGGGCATAAAGCGTAAAAAGGATTTCCAGAGATGTAACAGGGTACTGCAGGACCTGTGAGCAGTACCAAAAGCTAGGCAAGGTAGGAGACAAGGTGAAAGCTCATTTGATGTCTTTGCCTGTGACTGAGGAGCCATTTCAGAGGGTAGCTATGGATATTGTGGGGCCTCTGAGTACCCCAAGTTCCACAGGGAAAAAGTATATCCTAGTGGTGGTGGATTATGCTACCAGATACCCTGAAGCAGTGGCTCTGTCCTCCATTGAGGCAAAAAAGGTGGCAAATGCTTTGTTAGGGATTTTCAGCAGGGTAGGTTTCCCAAAAGAAATACTGACTGACAGCAGTGCCAATTTCATGTCAGACCTGCTGGCTTGTCTGTGGAAGTACTGTGGGGTGAAGCACCTAAAGACCACCCCTACCATCCCCAGAATAATGGTCTTGTTGAGAGGTTAAACTCTACACTCAAGAAGATGCTATGGACATTTGCAAACCAGTTTAAGAAAGAGTGGGACAAACATTTGTCCCATCTGTTGTTTGCTTACAGACAGGTGCCCCAGGAATCTACAGGTTTTTTTCCCTTTGAGTTGCTGTATGGGTATACGGTGAGTGGACCTCTAGATTTGATTCGAGATGAATGGGAGGGTGTGTGTGAATCCCACAAGGAGTCTGTTGTGGCATATGTCCTAAACTTCAGGACAAGGCTCAGGGAACTCATGGTCTTGGCCCAGGAGAACTTGTCAGAGGCCCAACAATAGAAAAAGTCTGGTATGACAGGAATGCTCAAGCTAGAGAGTATCCTCTAGGGCAGCAGGTAATGGCTCTCATTCCTGTCAGACACAACAAGCTACAGGCAGCTTGGGAGGGACCCTACAAGGTGGTAAGGAAGGTCAGTGATGTTAACTACATGGTAGAACAGCTAGGCAGGAGGCAGGGGCACAAATTGTACCATGTCAACTTGATGAAACCTTACCGTGATAGGGAGGCTCTTGTGGTGAGTATTTGCAGTACAAGGCAGGAGGAGTCTGAGGTGCATCTATGGCTACAGGAAGCCAGCCAGGGAAATCCCAAATTACTATGGTAGAGCCTAGGGTGGCAGGCATATGATGGGACAGTGCAGCATGGTACTGGGGTCAGCAATGCCAAGGTAAATGGAATCTCAAGACAGGGAATGGGGTAAGGTATTCCCAGACAGGCTCAACCCTTGCAAGCAACATTTCTCAAGAGGCACTTGAAAACCTAGCTTGAGTCTTCCTGGGGGGGGGGGGGGTTGTGATGCTGCCAACCCAGCTAGCTGGAATTTTGTAAAGAATCATATGTCATTTCTGAATATTAATATGATTCATATGCTTGTCTTACAAATGTAAGAGAACTATATGTTATGTGTATATCAAACTACAGGTGCAGAAGTGTGTGCTGAACCTGTATGTTATTGTACTGAGTTTCAAGAATGTAACCACAATGTACCCTACTGGAAAAGAACAGAAATGTATATAAACTATATACCTGTGCAAATGTATGTGTTAATAGTAGAAGCTGGAACATATAGCGTTAACTTGCAAATCCTCAAGAAAATAAGTTGAAATTAAAAGTGCTTTACGGTGTGCTATAAAAAGTAGTTTCAGTGCAGCAAGCAGACAGGATGTCTACAGCTAGAATTTCTTTCTATTGTCGTGAAACAGAAATAATTACTAGGTTTAAAATGTAAAGTGTTCTTACTGCTCTGTGACTTCCTAGCAGCTGCACATCTGAGAGAGGAGTATTTTTAACACAGAGATGTTAATATCTGTTAGCCTGGGAACTGAAGGCAGCTGACAGAGTGATGTCATCTGAGCTAACCTAGCAGTAATGCTGATTATTAATTTAAGAACTCTCTCAGAGAAAGTATGTGCATTTTGTATTTGTCTTTGGATCTGACAGCATCCATTCATCATCATCTGCATTTGCCTTGCTAATAGTAAGTAACTAAGGTACAGTGATATCTCTCAGATATAGATAGGAATATAGTAAAGATTAGTTTAGATGTATTCTGTATTTATTTGAGACTGTCCTGTAATGTTGTTTTAAAATATTTCCTGTGATTCTGAACTTTGTAGTTACTGTGTTGTTTTGAGTACTGGCTTGTTCTTTTATTATTTATTATTAAACATATTTAAACCTTTTAATTGTGGCTGGTTTGTTTAGAGATATTTAAGCTCTGAGAGTACTTGCATATGTATTTGGTGACACTGCAAAGGTCAGTCCAATAGCCTTAGTCTTGGTCACACTTCCCATTTGGATAATAGTAACATTACACAGTAGGAATGGACACCCTTTGGAAAGGGTGTTATAGTAGCTGATAAGTAAGGGTGGTTGGTGGCAGACGGTACTGCTTTATAGTCTGAGCAGAAGGGAGCATAGCTAGTATACCTGTGCCAGCCTTTCCCAGGTGTGTGTGTGTGTGTGTGTGTGTGTGTGTGTGTGTTTGTATATCAATCAAATCTCAAAGTGTGTGTGTGTGTCAGTTACTTGGGCAGGACACGAAGCACTGGTTGGACAAAGAGGGTGCTTGAGGTCTTAGCTTGGCCACTCAACTGAGATCTTAATCCTATAGCTGTGTCAGTGGGGAGTCTTACTGGGGATCTGGAGAAAGAGGGCGAAACCAGCCCCAGACTGACTGTGATCTCTGTGTGCTCTTAAGGGAAATTGTACTTTACTGTGTGTGTACTTGTCATCCTCCCCACATGTACGTCCCTCACTGGTGCTAGTGGTGAGGATTGAGGCTCCTTGATTACTGGGCCAGTGCAGGGGTGTCACAACCAGTCTTAACTGAAAAAAAACTGACCTTACAGTTTCAGAGTGGAGTACACCAATTAATAAATCCTTTCTACAACTACTCAAGAAGTTCTTCAGTTTGTGTCTTTCGGCTTTTCCCGGTTAGGGGTCGCCACAGCGAAACTCCGGTCCGCTAATGATTGGCAGTAGATTTTTATGTGCTGGCTTGCCGGGCCTAACGCACAACCTTCAATGAAGGAACGCCCATTCACGCATGTCACCACACAGAAGACGCTCTAACTGAGAATCAAACGGGCAACGTCTAACTGTGAGGCGACAAAGCTACCACAGCACCACCACCGCAATTCCAAGAAGTTCTTCAGTTAAAACCAAAATTCTATTAAAAATTGACTCCAAAATTGTCAAGGAACCAAAATGATGAAAATAGTAGATGCACACCTAAAACTGTATTTAGCACTCCTGCTTAAACAAATGCTCCCACTGCAACAGCCACAATCCAACCATGCTGACAATCCAGTTGAGCAATACTATCAAATGTTGGCATTGGTGCTCTGGCTGGACACATGCACCCTCTAAAACTGACTCACAGTCCTAACACATGGTCTCCATGTAACAGACTAAAGGCAACAGCAGTTAAAAAAAACTGAAAATCCAGATCCAAGTGCAGCAAGCAGAGGCTTGGAAACTCATAGCCCCAGAGCCAAACATTACTATGACAAAAGCACTGCAAAAGTAACAAGATAACAAAAGCAATCTATAGGAACAAGTGTCTGTTTGCACTTGTACCAGCAAATAATAGACAATTTAAATGCATAATGACATACTCACAGTGATAAAAAACAAGACAAAACAAACATGCATCCAAGATTTGTTATAGGCAGTCATACACCACTATCTTGGATGATGCTCCAGACTAGGAATGCATACGCAGTCCCTGTACAGACCAAATTACCCCATCTAATAAAACCAAACAATGCGTAAAGATGGAACACAGAAGAATCTATAATGAACACTTGCTCACCTTAACAGGGACCATCGATAGCTGCCAGTGGATTGAGGGGCCATTCAAAAAAAAAGAAAAAGATGGTGGGAGGATCTTTTACACTGTACATGGGCAAACCTACCCAACAGGGAGTCTGTAAGGAAGAATACCAGGCAGCACCAAAAACAAAATCCTACTAAGAGGATATTATGAGAGAAAGGACAAAAGATGAATGCTAAAGCCACATTCTGCAGTAATGAAATGTCAGAGGTTGCTTATCTCTTGGTGTCATGCAACAAGCTATAATGTACATTGAAGGTGTGAACCAATAACCAAGTGGTTGTGGCACAAATGCCCATAATGGAATCGTCCACACCTGCAGTTGAGTGGTGTGTGATAGAAATATTTTCCAATGAGTACGTTGCCATCAAAAGGCAAAATAAAATTAGTAATTCAGTTGGAAAGCATTTTCTTAGCAAATACAAGCTCCTCCCCTTACAGGAAAGGAGAAAAGCACCTCTTCCACTTTCTTGAATTCATATGGTCTCTTAAGGTGCGGTTCCAGGGTGGTGTGACAGGTTCTCTCTCCATCATGATTCTGCTCTCCAAAGGGAATACAGACAGGTAAACAGACTGGTATAAAGACAATTCTGACACTATTTTTAGAAGGAAATTTGGCTGGTCAGTCCTCCAGGAAGGACAATCCTTATCAAAAGCCAAATAGGATTCCATGCAAATAATGGCCAGCTGCTTGAAAATCATGTCAGGAGAAGTGGTAATTAGCATGAAAAGCATTTTCCATGAGATGAATCTCTAAGTCATTGAATCAGCATGATTGAATAGATAATGGCCAAGTCTGTCAATAATGAAATTCATATAAAAGAAGAGAACAGTTATATAAATGAGGACAGATATGGAAAACATCTTTAAGTAACTGCCTCATCACCTGAAGTTGGCTTACAATCTTGCTCTCTATAAGGTCATGGTAAGTAGAAATGGAGAGATATGTACCCTTACAATGCAATAAAATGAAGTCAAGATCAAGTAAGGGTTCTAGTGATCCTGTTACAAGGCTTTAACCACCATGGTCAAAAGCCTGGTAAACAATCTGGGGTGCTGAGGAATACCCAAATGGCAGCACTTTATAATAGAAATTATGCCAAACTACACTGCGCTGAAGGACTGTCCTGTGCAGATCCCACAAAAAGGATGTGTCAAAAGGTGTTTATCATGTCTGTTTACACCAACCAGATGGCAAGGCAGAGTAGAGGTATGTCTCTCTGAAAGATCATCAGATGTTCTGAATAAAGTCACTGAGGGAACAGAAACCATTAGCCCTTTAAAGCCAACGCAAGGTGACAGTAGAACATACATCCCAGTTCTAAATAAGGAATAGACTTGATCACTTTTTCAGGAGGAGAGTATGGGACATTCCAGACATTCCAAAGAGCTCTGCTAAGTTATTATGGTTTCCTAGACTGTTCCTTCTGGGCGAGAACCTAAGAGTTCCAATATCTTTATCTTTAAGGATGTATTCTCAGCCTCAAATGCAGGTCCCACCAAACTTCAAGTACCTACCTGATGTCCAGGCTTTGAACAAACATTTTTGATGTGTGATCATCCAGTGAACACCCCTGAAACTGGGTCATCCACCCCTCCTGAGTACAGGGAAGGAGAGTCCTTGAGTACAACTAACCTTTGGGATGGAAGTATTACTACAAATGTTAGAATTCTTTTGTTAATTGATCAGTGGATGGACAACACCAACATTCTCAATATGCAACCCCAGAGGGGAAGTCACAGGTATGCTTCATCTAGGCCATCCAGTGAAGCAAAGGATGGGTATGAGGTTAAGCTCTTTACGAGTCAGAAACAGGTTCAACATACATGGGATCTAGAAGACCAATTCAGAAATGGACCTGCATCTAAGAAAAATTAGTTGAGGCCTATTCTCCATTCTTCTGGTCTTTATATGGTGATCTGACAGTTCTGTGGCTGATTGTGTGACTTTCTTGCAAAACACTATGCAAGGAACCTTCATGAAGAGCCATCTTATTTATTTGTTCATTAATTCCACTTATTCATTACATTTGTAATTGGGATAGTTTGTCTGAGCCAAAGTCCATTTTCAGTGGAGGCCCAGAGAAGAAAGTTCCTTTTAAGCCAGAGCTTTCTCCATCTACCATCCACAAATGACTTGTCTGAACTGCTGGTATCTGCAGTAGTTCTTCATATCATATTCCTTTTCCAAGCCAAAGAAAAAATTGGGAACTTTTCATCAACAAGAATAATTAAAATTAAGATCTGAACTGAGCAAATGACACAAAAGAATCTAAGTGCTCAGTGTTTAAACAGTGTACCTTCCTTGTCTAGTGTGTGATGTTATTACAGAAGGTGTAGCATCCCAAAATATAGCATCTTCAGACAAAAATGTTATACTGGAATGAAACAGACCACCAAGGAAAATCATGTTAACAGTTCGTTTAAGGGAGCAGGATACACTGCTGGGTGGCAGAGAGGCCATGGCAGAAAGCCTTAGCAATGGTTTCAAGGAAGAACTTCCCTGAATGGGGGAGATGAATGTAAAGCCTAGCAAACCCTCCATAAAAAGAACAGCGTTTTAAGAGAGTATAGACTATATCAAAGAAAAATTGAGGAAGACGCATTGTTCTCCACGAAAAGTTAGTTAGACATGTCTCAATGATTTTAATCACCGACTAGTGATATTTAGTGTAGTTTTTATTTCCTAAAAAGTTCAGTGAAGCAACTACATTTTTTAATCTCTTCTTAAAGGCCGATGGAAGAGTGAAGGCAGTTTCATTAAAAGCATATATATTTCACAAAATCTTAGGTCATGCTTTTACCAAAGCAAATTAGGCATACAAGATGTCTGTTCTGTTTAATTTCATTTACAGAATTTGAAAGTGAGTTTCAAAGTCTTCTCCACTGCTAAAGCTTGGCAGAGTAGCAAAATGCTTTGTTAGTGAAAAGATTAGAAGAAACTGCCTTTGCTTCCATGAAGGCAGTGAGGGAAAATGGCACCCAGTCCTTTTCAGAGGGAGTCCTTTATAAAAAAGAAGTTATGTTCTTACCATTATGTCCCACCTGTGTTGTTGATCTTCATTCATTCATTACTGATGGGTATCAGTTCCGTCCTCGGAACTGAGTTCGCTGTTATAACAAGCTTGTGCCAGTCAAAAAACTCTCAAGCTAAGCTTACCCATAGTGCCCCTATCTCTATCACCTCAGATCGAATTTGCCTGTAAGAAAAAAAAAGAAAGTGGAGGCTTTATCTGAGCAAGCACCCTATCATAATCCAAACCTCCAGGAGACTTTCAGAGGGGGGATGGTGGGTTGGTTGTAATGAATGAATGAAGATCAACAACACAGATGGAACTTTTTGGTAAGAACATAACTTCTTTATCTGATGTTGTTAATCTTCATTCATTCCTTACTGATGGGACAGAGTCCCTAGCTACTTTATTTCGTGGGAGGCCCTATGGAAGGATATTCCTGAGCACCATGAACCAAAGGAACCTCTCCCCCTGGAGATGAAATCCAATTTGTAAATGCGTGATCAAGGTATTAGGGGTGGCCCATGTTGCTGCTGCACAAATGTCATCCATGGAAGCTCTTGCATGGAAGGCAACAGATGTTGCGACTGATCTGGTTGAATGTGTGTTGACCGTAGATGGTAGAAGAGTTTTGTTTTGTTGATAGAGCAAATGCAATCTCTCAACCATTTAGATAGAGTCACTTTGGAAATGGATCTTCCCAATTTTGGTCCTGAGAATGATACAAATAATTGGTCAGATTTTCGTAGTGATTTAGTCCTGTCCAAATAGAATCCCAATTGCTTATGGACATCACGTAAATGCAGTGAATACTCTCCTTTGTTAGAAAAATTTGGAAAGAAAACTGGCAGATCAATTGTTTGATTAATAACCAAATTGAAAATAACTTTGGGTAAGAAGGTGGGATTAGTCCAGAATGATACTCTGTCTTTACGGGAAACCATATAAGGATGTTTTATGCACAAGGCTTGTTGTTCAGATATTCATCTTGCTGAGGTAAAAGCTACCAAGGATAAAGTTTTCCAAGATAAAAATTTTATATTGCAAGTGGCAGCAGGTTTGACAGGACGAGGAGTCAAGGATTGTAGAATTAGTGTTAAATTCCAAGGCTCGACTGGCTCTTTAAAGGGGGGCCTAATGTGCGTAACACCTTTCAAAAAGGTCTTACAAAGATGGTGTGCAATCAATGATGAATCCTGGAAGCCACTGTGGAAGTTAGAGATAGCTGCCAGGTACACATGAATAGTTGAAGCTGCCACTCCAGAGTGGAGAAGGTTTGATAAATAGTCCAGTACCAAATAAAGCGGAGCTGAAAATGGGTCTATTCCCTTCTCTTGAGACTAAATTATGAATCTTTTCCACATGCTGAGGTAAAGTTTCCTGGTGGATAGTTTATGAGAAGCCAAAATAATGTGATGTACGGGGGAGGATAGATTATTTTACATGACAATTACCGGAAGTGGAGGAACCAAGCTGGCAGCTTGAGGCTCGATAAGTTTGGATGCATCAACCCTTGTGGATGCAACAGCAATTCCAGAGTTGGATCCAGAATCCACAGCTGATATACTAGGTGAGGCCAAAGAAAGGGAAACCAGACTTGTCGGGACCAATAGGGTGCAATGAGGATTACTCTGCTTCTCAACAGAAGAGCCTTCTTTAGAAACTGCAGGATCAGAGGAAGGAGGGAAAGCATATAGTAGCCTCGTGGGCCAATTGTGTACTAGAGAGTCCCTCAGGGACTTCCCCTGAGGGGGAATTAGGGCAAAGTTGCTGATGCATTTGTGGTCTGCGGGGGATGTGAACAGATCGCAGCAAGGCTGACCCCAGCGACTTAAGATCTTCACCTCTATGATAGGATTGGGGGATCACTAGTGAGGCAGGAGGATACATCTGCTCAGTTTGTCTGCAATCACGTTGGAATCCCTGGGAATGTGCATTGCTATCAGAAACCAGTTGGAAGTTATCGCCTATTGCCAAACTCTCATGGCCTCTCGACACAATGGGTAGGACTTGGTTCCCCCTTGTTTGTTGATATACCAGACTACAGATATGTTGTCTAACTGGATAGCAATCGTCCCTGACGGGAGGGTAGACTGGAATGCTTGCAATCATAGAAGCACTGCCCTCAGTTCTAGAACATTGATATGCAGGTTGGCCTCCACGGGTGACCAAGTGCCTTGGACTGTATTTCCATTGAAATGCCCCACCCACCCCATCAGGGAAGCGTATATGGTCACTATGGCCCTGGGCCGGGAGAGGGAGAAAGGGCGGCTCCATAGGTCTTTCTCTGGCTTCATTCACCAAAGTAAGTCGTGTTTACATCGATTTGTTAAGTGGATCTGAAAGGACATAGTACGAGTCAAAGGGGACCACTGTGTTAGTAAAAGCCACTGAAGAAGCCTCACGTGTACTCTTGCCAGGGAAACTATTATAACTGATGCTGCCATAGATCCTAACAGCTGAAGAAATGCCCAAGCTGGAACTTTGTCCTGAGAAGTATCACCCAGAGTTGGGCTCTTAGTCTTTCTAGCCTGTGCAGTAGGAGGGAAACTTGGCAAGATTGGGTGTTGAAAGTTGCCCCTATGAATTCCAAGGTTTGCGAAGGAGTCAACTTGCACTTCTCCTTGTTTACTGAGATCCTTAAGATTGCTGCCAGCTGTAGAGTGTAATGTAAGGTTGTAACCAGCAGGGGCGGTAAGGAGCCAATCATCTAAATATGGAAACACCGGAATCCTTGCAGTCTCAAGTGAGCTGTTACCACTGCTATGCATTTGGTGAACACTCTGGAGGCCGTAGAGAGACCAAAGGGCAGCGCGCGGAACTGGTAGTGAATGGCTTCCAGCTGGAAGCGGCAGAATTTTCTAGCGTATTTGTCCATTTTTATGTGGTAATACGCATCCTGAAGATCTATCGAGTATATCAATTGTCTTTTTCCTAGAAAAGGTAGTATAGACTGAACCGTGACCATCCAGAATTTTGTTTGACAAATTTGTTTAGGATGCTGAGGTCCAAGATTAGCCTTCAGTCCCCTGTCTTTTTTGGCACTAAAAAGAACCTTGAGTAAAACCCAGATCCTATGTTGTGTGGTGGGACTGCTTGGATGACTTTTTGGAGCAGCTTTTGTATTTCTTGAGCTGCTGCTTCCCTCTGACTGGGTGGAACATCGGGAATATGTCTTAGTGGCCTTGAGTAAAGACTGAAAGGTATGTGCTAACCTCTGATAATTATTGTCTGTACCCAAAAATCTGTGGTTATCATTTGCCAGGCAAAGTGGTGCAGAGAAAACTGTCTCCCGACTGCTTCCAGAGGTAAGCAACTAGGCAGCTCTTCAGGAGCATTAATAGGGTTGCCCAGAGAAAGAATCTCTGGATCCCTGATTACACGGACCCCCTCTGCCTCTGTGGGGGCATCTTCCAGATGGGTTTCCCCCTCTGCTCCGGAGAGGCCAATTTGCCACTTGTGTCAAGGAAAGGACTCTGGGATTTCTTGTACCACATCTTTCCACTCAGAATCCTAAAGTAAGGTTGATGGGGGGGTGGAAAAATGTACACCTGCCAAATGTACGCCCATGGCAGGCAGGGTCTTGCCATCTTTTTCACATCTGGCCAATCTGTCTTTCACTTCTGGGGCAAAAAGAGATGAAGCTTCCACTAGAGCGTTGAGAAAGGAAGACTTAAAAGGGGCCGCAAAATGACACAGGTGCATCCAAGCGTGACGTCTCATGACAATGGCTGCACCAGCTGCTCTAGCCTCCCCTTCGGTAGAAGGAGAGATTAACCACATAGACGGGTTAGATATAGATTCCAGGGTGGCAAGCCGAGAGGCAACTTTGCCACATACCGTGTCAGAAACTGCTCCTGCTAAGGTTCCTGACAGTTCTGAAATTAGGTCTCTCTGGAGTCGGGTAAAGTGTGCCAAGTAATTCAAGAACTGGATAGGAAAGGTTGATGAAGAAAGCACTCACTTCCCTAACCTATCAATCGCCTGAGACTCCCTGTTCGGGGGATGTACAGTATGGCTCTCCTCAGCGAGCTATTTCTTAGTGGTCCCCGCCACCCCCATAGCGTTTACGGGTAGGCCTCTGGACTGTCCTCTGGTGGAGAGAGGATTTTGTCTGGTCTCCAGGGGATAGGTTCAACAGTGTCAGGATACCTCCAAGCACGCTGCACCAAGTCATCTGCAGGCAGGATCACCCAAGAAGTACAGGGTCGAGCATGGAAAGCCTGCAAGAATACAGACTCATCAGAGGAAGGGTTGGTGGGCTTCCAGTCTCCCTGCTGCTTTAAAATTTCCAGTATGTCTCCAAAGGAAACATTCTCAGGGGGCGACCATGGGGACCCTTCCCCTTCATCATAGTCTGTATCTTCGGTAAGGGATTCCTTGGGGGAATCCACGTGCTTCCTCTTACACAATCTCTTATGTGGTACCTCCTCAGTGGAGGCATCTGAAAAGGGGGTACCTTGTGGAAGGGTATCTTGACATTCCCATGCTCGATGTCCTAGAGTAATGGACTGTGTCAGCTGCAGTTTAGAGGACAGAAATATATGAGTCTTCGACACTGAAGGGACCAGCTGTGAGCCTGCAGAGGCAAGTGCCCTGTCCATCACCTGGAAAGCGGGCCCGCCTGAAGAGGAGTCGGAGCCCGGAACCGAGAAAGACAACCTCGGGACCGGGGTCACACCCCACTCAGAGTCCACCCCCAGGGAAGGAGCCACAAGAGGACTTGGTGCTGCCAAGACAACCGGAACCGTAGTAGAAAGCGGCATAGAAAAACAGGCACCGTACTAGGGGTCATGATGCCAACAGCCCAGTCACGATCCCGAGAATGTCTCGGCTCTGAGTGAGTCGATGTCCATAGGGTAGGCTCCGAAGCCATGGTAAGGTCTAACAATGGAAGTGAAGAAGCCAGTACTGGGATAAGTATCGGTGCCAAGGGCTCCAATATCTCCAAGGAGGTCGGTGGACTATATGTCATGAGTCTGTGGAGAAAATTCCTTGGCTCCAGGTAGGAGGGAGGATTTGGAAGGAGTTGGAAATCCCCTGGCCGCCAATAGCTGATCCATGAGTCTTACTATGTCGACTTCTAAAAGATTACTGGAGGAACGGGTTGATATCCCCAATGGAGACTAAAAGCGTTCTAAAAAGGGGCTGCACAGCTGTCCGAAAAAGGGATCTGCTGTCGAGGAGTATCAGGTCCGAGGCAATCTCTCACCTTTCGGCACCGTGGCCAAAGGACCAGCAAGATGCATGGGAGGGGAGGGGGTGTGACCGGAGTTGGGAAAACTATTTTTGGTGCTGAAAGGGGAATCTGTATTGCAGCTGTAGTTTGTACCATGGAAGATAAAGTTTTGGATGGTTCCGTTTTTACAAGAGGTACCGTGGGGGAGACTTGTGGCATTGGTGCACAGGACAGTACCATAGTAGAAGGTTAAAGCATTGGTGCTGAGGATGGCACTGTAGTTGGTGGGTGAGGTCCTGGTATCAAGGACGGCAGTGCAGAAGGGACTTTAAGCCCCAGTGCCAAGTTTCTAGTGTCAATTTAGGTAGTTTTGCTTTTGGTTCTGAAGATTTAACCGATTTAGATTCACTAAGGTGTGGTGATGAAGGAAAAGAATGGCTTATTTTCTTGTGTTCCTTTTTAGAAGACCCTTAAGAATCAATCTACTTTTTCTTTCAGTCAAAGTACGGGAGCTAAAGCCCCTACATATGTCGCATGATGGTTCAACTTTCAAATGCTGTACCAAGAGACAATAAACACAAGACAAATGATTGTCTGAATTCGGCATTTTTCTACTGCACTTATTCACACTGCTTGAAGCCCGTTGTTCTTTTTTTTATCACCCATGACCAAAATTAGAGTAACCATCTGTCAGACAACAATATACACAACACAAACAGCTAAATACACAATGATGGTAAGACAAGAAACACCCAACGGGTAAGGAAAAGAAGAAAAGAGGGGAGATACCAGCAATGGTACTGAGAATTACCTCAGAGGTAAAGGAAAGACTATACCAGCAATGGTAAGAAAAACACCACAAACTTGGTAAAGAAAGGAGGAAAATACTTCAAAGGGTAAGCAAACTCTAAACGACTAACAGGGAAAAATAAATTTTTACAAGCAATCAAGAGAAAGGTTTTTTTAGTATAAATTTTTTAAATGACTTAGCTGAGAGCTGGCTTGACATGTCTTGTAGTATATGTGGCAAACAAAATCTGACGTGATAGAGAGAGAGGTGCACTATGGGTAAGATTAGCTCGAGAGTTTTTTTTTGGCTGGTGCGAGCTTGTTATAACAGCCAACTCGGCTCCAAGGACGGAACCAATACTTATCAGTAATGAATGAATGAAGATTAACAACATCAGATTAGTGATTACCAGGACCTGTGGAGAAATATGAATCTAACTGGAAAACTGCACTAAGTTTTCCCCAAACGAGTATCTTCATAAATATTATGGAAATGTTTGAGATTGCCTTAAAAAAGATCATGATCTAATTACAATATTTTTCAGTAGTATACTTTACAGCTGCATAATTCACATAATCATAATAAAGACAATAAAGACTGGGGGCATCAACCATGAAAAGAAGAAACTGTTCCCATATTTTCACTGGCTAAAAATTATAAATAAATGGTTTCCCTCACTGAACAGACTTCAAGGGAAACTTATTTGGTCAAGGCAAAGAATGTAAAAGGACACCTCAATGGAGAATTTTCAACTGTGCAGAAAACTTCCACATTGCACCATTCCCCTTACAATTCCCTGCGTTAGCTGCCTGTTTACTCTATTACTCTTAGCCAAAGATGATATGCACAATTGATTCTTGATGGGCTGTAGGTATATCCTAAAATACATTCAGAAATTAATGAATGCCTGATGTGATGCACATTGTATTGCTTTAATGTCAACTGCAGCAAAACATACTGACGTTCCTAAAAGTCTATACGTCTACAAGCTTAATTCTTACTAATGACAAAGGAGACCACTCTTTACAGTCATTTGCATCCAAGCTTACAAAAACAGTAATAATGGCAGACAAATCTACCGGTCATTAGAAATTATTTTGAACTGCATTCTTACCTCCTTAAGAAGAAGCTCTAGAAACCAGTTTAAATCACTAACATTGTTTTGCTTCTTTTGTTCTATGCAGTACTTGTTCAGAAAAGTTACTACATCTGCTAAAAGCTTTTCATCGTCACTACATGCGGGCAGCACTTGCAGAAATCTGCATAAAGAAAACATAATGAAAACAGAACATGAAATTATTAAATCCATGAAAGTATATTCGTTTTTAAACAATTTTGTGACTCAGTGCATATCTGAACTGACAGACACTCCTTAAACATCTAATAAAAAGTAGTTACAGGTGGAGTTGAACAATAGAAACCAAGAATGACAGCAATGTTATAAGAAGCAGGACTATTTCATTTGGCAGATGTGAATTTCAATTTCTGTTCAATCAATTTTGTCATCTGATTTTTCTACCTATGCATATCCGTGAGAAGCTAAATTACAGATGCAGGGAAACTGTGATGCTAGAATGCTGAAAGTTTAATAAATATGTAGTGAAACCATGACTATAGAATGAAGAAGACAAAGATGCATTTTTTCATTCTCCAACTAATACAATGCTATGTTGTGGTAGAGATGCAGCCTAACATGGCATTCAGTGGAAGCAAAGTACAGGCACTTACTGTGAAAAGAACACCAACCTATATCAGTACAGACAGACACACATGCACACAAAGCAAACCCACTTAGAAGCAATTTCAAGGATTTCCATTTCACCTACAGTACGTCTGGGATGTGAGAGGAAACAAATGCATCTGGCAAGACCCCACATGGACAAAGTGGGAATATGCATACTCCACAGAAAAAGCACCTCAACCTAGAGCCAAACTTAAGAAGCAATCACTGTGAGGCAACAACCCTAACTATTCAACCAGGTTATGAAATATGCTTATAGGATCATAGGACATTACTAGGTTATTCTTAGCCAAGAGTTTAGCCCATGTTTAGACAAGTCAGTACCCAGAGCCCCTGTCCAGCATGGACACAGGTGTAATCCCGGGAGTGTATTTTCTGTTTCCCATCCAGTTATCCAGGTTATGCTTAAAAAGGGATGATGTACTCTTCTTGATGTGGAGAGGGAGTCTATTCCACAGTTGGGAGAGTCTCTGGGACACAAATCTGCCCCGCCAACAAGTCCTATTTATATCACAGACCAGGTTGAGGTCACACGTACAGGTTGCTCGAATAGAGGTTGATTTGCGGATATGCAGCAGTCCTATCAAGGCGGGGTCTGAGAATGCTTTGTATGCCAGACAGAGGTCACCTCTAGGGCGTCTGTATGAAAATGAGCAGAGGGACAGGGCTTTTAACCTATCTGGGTAGGGTAGGTGTTTGAGGCCTAGGATTCACCTGGTAAGGAACCTCTGTGGTCTCTCTAGCTGCTGCATATGCTTTGCAAGGTACATGCTGAAGGGGGCGTTGCACTCAACAACAGGCCTTGTAAAGAAAGAATACAAGGATCCTATGACCTCTTTGTTTCTGGATGAGATACCCTTACTTATTAGGTGGGCCATGTAGAAAGCTTTCCGTACAACAAAAGCAACATGGTGGTCAAAAGTCAGGTTGCTACCAACCTGGGAGCCCAAATCCCTCATTACTGATTGTGTACTTAGGACGTTGTTATTAATGTGATAATATGTGGGGACATCACTCTCCCCAAAGGGGATGATGATGCATTTTTTGGCATTCAGGTTGAGGCCATGTTTCTGGCATCAGTGATTTGTTTGGGTGAGACCCTAGGACATCCACATCACTTCGGGAACTGATGACTGTGTCCACCTTGCAGCCATCTGCAAACTTGGTTAGCCATAGCCCACTGGTTTTGACCTGCACCTCAGAGAAGTATATCTTGAATAACAGAGGCCCAAGACTGATCCCTGGGATATACTGCTTGAGGTGGCTTCCCCTATTTTGATTAGGTGAGTTCTATCAGTGAGTCAAGTTTGCTACCCATCGGTAACATATGGATTGATGCCTAGTTGAGACAGTTTATCTACTATGCCCAAGTGGGGAATAGTTTTGAAGGCTTTGGCCAGATCAAAGTAGGTGGTGTGTACAGTCTTCCTCTCATCCATGGCTTTGGTGAATGTCTCAAAGAAGTCGACCAGATTTAAAAGACATGACCTCCCCTTGACAAAGCCAAACTGTGTGGGGTCGAGTGTTTGGGGATTGCTAATGTTCCTGTTAATGAGCTCCATGATGATCCATTCCATGGCCTTGCAGATCAGGCTAGTTAGGCTGATGGGTCTATAATTTCCTGGATCGGTGGATGCTCCACCTTTGTGTAAAGGGATGACAGTGGCTGTCCTCCACTTGGCTGGGACAAAGCCGGTACTCAGGCTTTGGTTGAATAGGGTGCCTAATGGTGCTGCAAGTTCATTACTGAGTTCATGTAAGACGCAGCCTGGGATGTTGTCGGGTCCCATGGAGGCTGTATTTTTTGCCTTTGATAGGGCAGTGATGAGCTGTTCCCTAGAGATAAGGGGTGAGGGGCAGGTACTAGGGATGTCCTGATTTACTGATGGGGAGACAGAGGGGAGAAGTTTTCAATTAATTTGTCAGCCAGTAGATTGACTATATCTACAGCATTTGTGTATGTGGTGTCCTTGACCACCAGTTCTGAACAGATCTGCGTGTTTCCTTTGAGACTGCGGACATATGAGAAGAAGGCCCCTAGTAGATGTGGCCGATTTGGACTCGAAGTTGGCTTTAGAGGATTTCACTAGTGCTCTTATTTGCTTGTTCAGGCTAATGAGAGATTGCTTCCAGTTGGGCACCTGTTCCTTCTCAGTCCTTGACAGCAATTTTTTCCTTTTGTTATATAGTTTATGATGCTGTTACAACTGTACAAATCTGCAAAATGGGATGATTTACACTAAAGCGCAAATATACAAAAAAAGCATAAAACTGTGATGGTTGACAGAAGTGGGTTTAATTTTGTGATTTTTTTTTTTAATTCTCATTTATTTATTAATCAGATAAGCAAAATGGTCTGATGTGCCCTTTACAGCTATGACCCGAATCTAGCCAATATAAGTAACATGTACATGAATACTGGAGATTGCGCAGGTATACGCAGCAACAAAAACTTAATAGTTTCATAATTGCAGGCAGGCTGAACAGCTTAGAATAGTAGGTGTGTTTAAAGAAAATGGCATAAATGCAATACAGCAGATATTTAAGGCCAAAGAAATAACTTACTGATTCAGACAAGCATATGTTAGACAGCTGATAACACTAGATTTGCAATATACAGCTGAAAATATGACACTTACTCACATTAACATCTGACCAATAAATTGAAGCATAAAGCTAGTCTAGATAACCAGATAAAACACAACAGAGTCAGTGGCTCAAATGGTAGCAAACTTGCCTTTGGTGCTAGAAACAGAAAGCTGTTTGTTTTATTCCCACACTAGGTGCTTGGATTCATTTTTCAATACTAACACAAAAGTGCAGCTTAAGTGGGATGCTACATTCTGATGAGCGCCATCCTTTGAATGATATGAAACGTCAAGGCCCCATCTGTCTGAATCTGGTGTTAACTCCCACAGCATTTATCAAAAGGAGTATGGGAAGCTCCACTGTGCCCTGAAAAAATTTTCCATGGTCAGTATGAATACCACCTCAGGTCTCCACTGAAGACAGTCTATTGATCAAGTGGGACTAACTCAGTCAACAAAACATAAATAAATAAAAGCATCCTCTATTACTTTAGGCAAAAGTATAAACATAGCTGCAGTGCATGCATACACAGAGGCGAAGCAGCACAAGATCACTGTTTTACATGACCCTCATTTAGGAGATGGGAAGTGCAATCAACACCAATGCTGCATAGTAAAGCCCTGAACCAGTTCTATAAAAAGTAACGACTATGACACAGTGTCCCAGGTTTGATTAGTGGCATGGGTACTAGTAGTAGGAGGCAAGACAACTGCTTACCTACTATAATGAATACTGGGTGTTTACACTAAAGCTGCACACTCCATTACTAAAAATTCTACAGAGACCAAAGACTGCATGGATGCACTTCTTTCAAGGGATGACACTGTCTTCTGAGAGTTAAGCCACTTAAAGAAGTAGAAGATATCACTTGCAAGCATCTACTGTACACCTTTTCTTGAGTAGAAAGGTGCAGAGACGGTGGCAGCACTGAAACAGTTATTAATTCAAACATATATTGTTATTGTTATGCAAGTTAACTTTCAAAGCTGTACCATGTTCTTCATTAGATCACTGTCGTAGTAGCCATAACAATATGGGATGACTGCAAAGCTCAAAGAAAGGGTGAACAGAGAAAGGCCACAATCTAGGATTCTCTGGAGGGTGGCACTAACAAAACCATCTCTAGTATTCTTGAAACTAAGACAACTTTGTAATGTTTAGTGAAAGTGTAAACTGAGGACCATGTAGCTACTTCTAGAATAGAACTAGAATCTTCACCTTTCCAAAAGGCTTTAAAAGTGACCATAGTTCTTGTAGAATGAACTTTGACTTTCCGAGGGGGAATTTTTTGCCATGGTTTGAATAGCAACACTGAATAGTCTGTTACAGCCATCTAAAAATGGTTTGCTTACAAACTGGCTGACTTTTTTTTTTTTTATCATCATCAGAATCACAAAGTTGACTAAAATCTTTAGTTTTGTCCAAGTAATATCTTAGTTGTCTGTGAAAGTGTAGAGTATGGAAACCTCCTTTTACTCTGTTTTGTTTTTGGCTCAGGGTAGAACACAGGGTGATGAATAGCCTGCTTAAGTGTAAATTCAGAAACAACCTTAATTATGAAGAATAGTCTGGTTCTAAGACTCACCCACTCCTTACGAAAGATAAAAAAAGAGGTTTTAATAGGCATAAGGGCCTGTAATTCAGATACCCATTTAGCAGAAGTCAAAGCAATGAGCAAAACACTGTTTTAAGTTAACATTTTCAGATGACAACTAGCTGCAGCATCAAAAGGAGACAGTATGAACTTCTCCACAAAAAAGTTCAGATTCCATAAAGTTGCCGTTATTTTTCAAGTGTTCTGAACTATCTATCTATCTATCTATCTATCTATCTATCTATCTATCTATCTATCTATCTATCTATCTATCCTTTGTTGACAGAGTTAGTCCCACAAAGCTAGTAGCCTCTTTTTATGGGGAGATCCAAGGTGGTTTTTATACTACTATGGGAAATTTGGCCAGGGTATCGGGAAACTCCCCTTATTCTTTTTGACAGCTGCCATCTGATCTTTCATATCCATTTGAGCCATCACCAACTCATGCAAGTGGGACCTCTGTTTAACTTCTCATCCAAAGGACGGCATACACTGGAGTGTAGCACCCCCTTATGCAGCACTGCAGTGTCAGTAATTGATCTACCTGCTGTTGGAATACAGACCATAGCCTTCCCTTTTGAAAATTGTTTGACTTGAAATAAAGAAGAAAGGTGGAAGGATCCAGTAGCAAACAAGCAGAAATGGCTGAGAGGTGTACCTTAATTAAACTGTATGTTAGGCCTGAATTGTACACTTCACACAGGTACTGGAGAACCATTAGTGCCCCTGCCTGGGATGAGTCTTATTTGCTACTATGAAACTAACTAGAAAACCTTTTCAATTTGGCTAAGTAGTATGATTTTCTAGTAGCAGGTTTTCTTGCCTGCTTCAATACCTACTGCACATCATCAGAGAAAAAGTGCCTAAATAGGATGAAAAGTATATCATCCATACAGTTTGACTGAGATTTTGAGCACTGGGGTGGACCAAGTATTGTGAGCAAATCTACCTTGTGAGGAAGATTTGGTAACTGCCCCTGGCCAAATGCATGAGAAGGGAGAACCAATGTTGTCTAGGCAGAAAGGAAGTTACCAGAAGAACCTTTTGCAAGTCCTTATTGTGCTTAAGAAACAGTCTGGCTTGGCTATTAGAAGAAATGGGGAAAACGTAAAGGTCATTCCCATCCAGGGAAAGAAAATAAATCTGTTTTCCAGGCCTCTAATGCAAGCTGTTCTGGAACAGAACTGTTTTTGTTGTCTGTTGAGACAGAGGATGAGCAGATCTACTTGGGGAGTCCCCCACACTATCTCCTGAAAGACCTCTGGGATGTAGCATCCAGTCATAAAGGTCTATCCTGGATCTGCTCAGAGAATCTCCTACTGTGCCCTGCTCTGATGGAAGGTATGTCGCCTGAAGAGTTAAACTGTGTTAAATTACCAGATGCTAGTCAATCATGGCTAGTCTGCAAAGGAGAAAGAATCTCATTCCCCCACATGCATTTATGTACCACATTCACTGTGGTGGTGTCTGTTATCAGTAAGAGTGGCCCAGGTGTTCACAGCTGATTTAGATCTTTGAGAACTTTTATTAATGTTATATTTCCTTGAGATTTATATGTCTGTGCCTGAAATGAGGCTCCAAAGTCCCCTGGACCATGACTCCTTCAGACATTGTTCGCCCCATGTAAAGTCTGAGACATTTCTATTCACTGACAGAGATAATATGAGGAAAAAGGGGGAGTCTTGGATTTACAAGGACTTGACCCACATTTTTCCCTACAAAACTGAAAACATGAATTGGAAAGTTTAGAAGATGCAGATGTTGGACCCCGATATGGCTGGGGAACCAGTAAATATTCCTTATGTAAAGTCTTGCAAAAGTAACTGACAGAATGAATAAAGCAATAAAAATGAAAGTTATGTGCTTATTTTGACAGATCCTTTCAAGTCCATCCAAAATGAAATGTGGTCTCAAGCACTTCGTCAGATCTGACTCAGAAGCATTAGTTCTATAGCCTCAAGCTCCTCTAAGAATTTTCCCTCCCATTATGCACCAGTTCCCCTGGTTACCTCAGATCTAGTTTGATGCTCAAGATCTAGTTATAACCATTCTGCCTGATCCTGTTTAGGACTGAATGGCCGTTCAAGTTTTACATGACAAGGAAGGGAGTCGAGGGAGGGTTGTCACATAGGATGTATAGGAATGATGGAATCTGTTGTTATAAGTACCTAACTTTTGTATCTGATTCATTCAGTCAGTCCTGTCCAACATGTGGGTCAAAATGTCAAGCTATGGTCTCATGACGGGAGACCCTTTAGAAGCACTCCACCTTGTCATGTTTGGTGAAGGTATGCATGAAAGACCATGTGGCAGTTTTTCAAATAACTACTGAACAGGTTCTAAAGGCCGCAGAAGTTGCAACAGGTCTAGTGGAAGTAGCCCTTTACTTGATGGTAGAGTCTTTATATGTGCAGTATAAATAAAGGAAATGCAGTCTGATAGCCATCTAGTATGGAAACTTTCTGCTGCAGCTTACTAAGAGCAAAGGGAATAAATAGCTGAGCATCTTTTCAGAAGAATTTGGTTCTGTGAATGTAGAAACGCAACTGTTTATGTACACTGAGAGTACGTAGGGTATATTCTTTTTTGTTTTCATAGTTAGAAAAAAAGAATGGCACATGAATAGTTTCAAAATCTGTCTGGCTTAAGTGATGGTTACCAAAGGGATAGTTTTCCATGAAAGAGATTTTAGCTCAACAGTGGAAGGTGGTTCAAATGGAGGCTTAGTTAGAGATTCTAGGACCAGGTTCAGATCCCAAAGTGGAACTGGATCTCTAATGGAAGGTCTAAGCAGAAAGTTTCCTTTGAGGAAAATCTTAAAGAGTTTATGAGACGCTAGTCAGGATTCCTAAAACCAAATATGGAAATTTGAAATGCCACCCAGTTGGAGTTTAATCATGGAAAAACTAGAACAAGAGTCGACCAGGGTAGCTAGGAAACTTAGGATGTCTGAGCCTGGGGCTGAAAAAGGGATGATGTTCCGAAGGGAGGCCCAATAGACTAATCTCTTCCACTTACTGCGATAGATCCTACAAGTAAAATCTTTATGGGACACTGTATAAGAGGAGAAACACTTAGCTGTGAATGGAGATCACATTCACATCTATTCACTATTGTGACAAACAAGATCCGAGGTAACTAGGGGAACCCATGCATTATGGAAGGGAAAAATCTTACAGGGGCTCAAGGCTGGAGCAGTAATACTGCCAAGTCATGTCCAACAACAGGCTTGAGGACCCACATGTTGGATCAAATGGGCTGAATGAACAGGAACCTAGCATCCTCAGAAATTCCCTTGCTGTGGGTATAGTTTAGTGAAAAAAAAAATAGAAAATGATGATGGTGAGAAAATATTTTCTCTGGAGGTAGACAGATTGTCATGAAAGATGTGTCCAGAACACACACTAGGAAGACTATCTTGTGAGTAGGGATCAACGATGTCTTTTCTAATTTAGGTTGAAGCACAGGTGGCCAAATATAAGCACAGTAAACTGAAAAGGTGCCAGAGTTTCTTGGCTGGAGGATGCGGAGACGAGACAATTGTCCAGGTAGGAGTATTTGCAAATTGTTTACAGTCTGCAAAAGGCTATGAATGAAGCAAGATGTTTGGTGAATACCCTTGCGGTGGTACAGAGACCACTGAGTATTGATGTAAACTGAAAAGGCAATCCCACTGGAAAGAATCACAAAAAATAACTATTTTTTGTGAAATGAGATGCATAAATTTGAGATCTACCATGACTAGGAATGCTCTGGATGACAGGAGTGGGGAAAGTATCTGTAAGGTCAGCATTTTGAATTTGGGAAACAGAAGAAAGGTGTTCAGTTTTGACAGGTCTAAAATAGGCCTCCAAGTGCCTCATTGTCTGGGGACCATAAACAGTCCTGACTAAAAGCCTCTTACTTGTTGCGAATGGGAATCTATTACCCCATGAGATAAAAGCACTCAAATAATTTGAAGTAAAATAACAATTGGTTCCTTGGTGGGAGGGGGATTCCAGATTGAATGGGAGGGGAAGCCAACCTGATGACTGCAACTGTATTGCATGATTTTTAGCACCCAAGAATCTGAAGATATTGACTTCCAAACTGGAAACCAGTGGGAAACGTTGCCTGCAATTCTGTAAAAAAAGGTGTGTGTGTGTGTGTGGGGGGGGGGGGGAGTTTGTTGGGGTTTATATGGGAAGGATAGTCATAGATTCTTCTTTTTGAAAAAGGGGTTCTTGAGATTCATCTCCTTTCTTTTTAGTGTCATCTTAACATTTCTTCTTATAGTGTTGCTGGTAGATGTTTGCTGGTTAGGTTTAAAATGTTTAAAAACCTGAACTGGAACAATAACTTCTTTAGTGCTTGGGAATGGGTATAGAAACTGTTTCACACCCTGCATCAACTTGCCTTTCTCTTGCAGCTTCTTAAGCATCTCAGCAGATGGGATTTCAGACAATAAATCATTATTAAGATGGGGCATTTAAAATCTCAGTCTACCCATCTTCTGGGAAGTTTTGTAGTCTCACCCAAGCACTCCTACACAACAGTTCATGTAGCAGCAGCAGGTCTGTAAACAGCATCAACAGTACCATAAGCACACTTTAGTTATACTTTCCAAGTCACTAAGATGAAACATTTCAAGTAGATCAGCTTTAACCTCCGAGTTAGGGAGGTTAGCCAAAGACTGTTGTGTGTTTGCAAAAATCGATTAAAAGTATTTTAACATATTTGGTTTGCAATTTATTGCCTTAAAAGCCAAAGTGGAAGATGCATACACTTGTATGCCAAACCTGTCAAAGGCATGACTATCCTTATTATTTAGAAGAGGAATGCCAGAAGAAATAAAAATTGGTGCGTCTGTCTCCAGCTAAAGAAATAATGGCAGGACCTGCAATATGGTTCTTCTAGACAAACTTATGAGAATCTAGAACTGTATAGAATGTATCCATTTCTTTGCAGCAAGGGGTTGAGAATCTGGGAACGCTGGTGTTGCAGTGAAGGCATCCTTTAAAACACCAAAGACTGGTGTGATGGCCACAGTACTGAACAGGTCATATCATCTTTGATACCGCATTTCCTTCCCAGTTTAAAAAAAAAAAAGTTTGAAGATGGCACCTCCAAAAAAAAAAAAACTCCTCATTTGATGAATCTGAGGAGAATGCATCCTCAAATTCTTTTTTACTGAATACATTTTTATTGATTTTCAGAAACATAGACATATTATATATATATATATATATATATATATATATATATATATATATATATATATAGTATGTATATCAAATAAATATTTACATAGTCAAAGCTTAAAGTGGAGAAAATTCTAAAAACAAACATTACAAAACCAACTATTTACATAGGATGTCTATACCTGAAAAAAAAAAGAGTTATGCCCTTACCATAATGTTCCATGTGAGTTGTTCATCTCTCCTTTTTGTTCTTACACGTGGGGTTCGGAGCCGATCCCTCGGCTCCGAGTTGGCCGCTTTTCAAGCTTAGACTCTTAGAGAAGCTCGAGACCTAGTGTATATCCCATGATGCTCTACTGTAAATCTCCAGATCTAGTATGCTGCAACCAAAGACAGCCTACAGGAAGAAAGAGAACTATAGGGCCTACCTATCTAGGTAGCTATAAGTTTGTAGAAGGAAGAAACAGTCTGTCCAAGAAGACAGGCTGACAAATCTCGTCCAATCCACCAAGGCAACCATCTTTCTCAACCGGAGGGGGAAGGTGGGCGGGAATGTAAGAACAAAAAGGCGAGATGAACAACTCACATGGAACATTATGGTAAGGACATAACTTCTTTATGTGAAATTCTTCTATCTCGCCGGTTTGTTCTTACACGTGGGTAGCGTCCCAAACACCCTAATCCTGGGTGGCTCACAGGGGAACATTCCTGAGCACAATGGAAGCAAAGGAACCCTGTCCCTGGAGGTCCTGTCCACTTTGTAATCAGTGATAAATGTGTGAGGTTTTAACCACGTGGCAGCTACACAGATGGCATCCAAGGGCAAACTAGCTGCATGAGCTAATGACGTAGAAAAAGCCCTGGTAGAATGGGCTTTAACGTTAGTCGGTAATGGCTGATTAGTGGAGGAATAAATGAATTTAATGCAGTCAGAAAGCCACTTGGATAATGTGATTTTTTTATACTGTAGAACCTTTCTTATTCTCTGCGTAAGAGACAGAGTTGATCCGATTGTCTGAAGTCTTTCGTTCTATCCAGGTAAAATCTCAATTGTCTGTGTACATCAAGCTTGTGTAACATATATTCCAGTCTGTTGGTATGGTGTCTAAAGAAAGTTGGAAGCTCAATGGACTGATTTAAGTTAGTTTCTGAACAGACCTTGGGGAGAAAGGTAGGGTTAGTCCTGAGAGACACCCTATCAGGGTGAAAAATCAAATACGGGGGCTTGGAGGACAAGGTTTGAAGTTCGGAGACCCTACGTGCAGATGTAATGGCTACAAGAAATATAGTTTTCCAACACAGAAACTTTAAGTGACATGATGAGGCGGGTTCGAAGGGGGCGAGCATCAATTGGGATAAAACCAGATTCAAATTCCAGGGAGAGACAGGGTGTCTGATAGGTGGTCTGAGATGATGAGTCCCTTTCAAGAAGGCCTTACATAGTCTATGGGACATGATGTTAGACCCATTAAACCCTACATGGAAATTGGAAATAGCAGCCAATTGAACTCTAATGGTGGCAGCTGCTGCGCCATCATGGAACAAGGAAGACAAGAACTCTAAGATGGTATGAATAGGTGCCACATAAGGCTCAATGTCATAATGAGAAGCCCAGTGAACAAATTGTTTCCATTTGCTATTATATAGCTTCCTGGTAGACAGTTTATGAGAGGAAACTAAAATATGTTGGACCGCGGGAGACAAATCTTGAGACCTGGCTAATATGGGAATTGGAGCAGCCAAGCTGTCAGTTTTAGGGAGATGAGGGAGGGATGAAGAACTCCCAACGAATGAGTCAGAAGATCTGGCACTGGGTCCAGGATCCATGGTTCTTCCACTTGATACTTCTGCAGGAAGGGGAACCAAATCTGAAAAGGCCAAGATGGGGCTATCAAAATCACAGTCCTTCCTAGACTTTTGGCTTTCCGTATGAATTTGGGGAATTGGCGGGAAGGCATATAGGAGGCCCGGGGGTCAATCGTGTACGAGCGCGTCCCTCGGGTTGCTCCCCGGTGGGGGATAAAGGGCAAAGTAGCTGTTGCATTTGGCATTCATTGGAGTTGCAAATAGATTGCAGCAAGGCTGACACCATCTGCAGAAAATCTTGTCCGCCGCCTGTTGTTTGAGGGACCACTCGTGAGGCAACAGTATGGACCTGCTCAGCTTGTCCGCTATCATGTTGGATGACCTCGGGATGTGCGTTGCTATTAGAAAGCGTCTGGTGGATACAGCCCATTGCCAAATTCTTAGGGCCTCTCGGCATAAGGGATACAAATCTGGTTCCCCCTTGCTTGTTGATGTACCAGACTACCGACATGTTGTCTGTCTGAATAGCAATTGTACCTGGAGGTAGACAGTTGTGAAAGTGTTGCAACGCCAGGAACACCGCTCTCAGCTCCAGGACATTTATATGCAAATGTGATTCCATGCTTGACCAAGTACCTTGGACAGTCTTTCCCTGAAATAGCCCCCCCACCCTATCAGGGAAGCATCCATGGTCACTGTGGCTGTGGGTTGGGGAAGAACAAAGGGACATCCGACTACTAATTGGTCGCTGTTCAACCACCAATTGAGATCCTTCTTGCAAAGATTTGTTAACAGAATCTCGTGTGACATGGGCAGTCAAGACCACTGTGAGAAGAGTAGCCACTGGAGTATTCGCATGTGCATGTGCCCTAACGGGACTGCTATCAGTGTGGCTGCCATTGTGCCTGCCTTTGTGCCTAATAGCTGCAGTATCTGAGACGCAGGAGCTTTGTTCTGGGTCAACAGACATGACTTTTTAGAGATACAATTCTTGCTTGAGGCAACCTGATCCTTGAATTGACGGTGTCTAGCTCTGCTCCTATAAAGGTAATACACTGCGAGGGTGATAACGCATATTTTTCGAAGTTTAAGGTTATGCCCAACTGGGAACAAAGATGGATAGTGTAGTCTCTTGCTTGGATTAGTTGATGCCTGGAGGTGGCGGTGAGGAGCCAGTTGTCCAGATATGGAAACACCCGGAATCCTAAATGTCTCAGGTGAGCCGTGACCACTGCCATACATTTGGTAAACACTCTGGGGGCTGTGGTGAGACCAAAGGGCAGGGCACTGAATTGGTAATGACTGGCCCCTAGCTGGAAATGCAGGTGATCTCTGAATGATCTGTCCATTTTAATGTGGTAGCAAGCATCCTTGAGATCTATAGAGCACATCCAATCACCCGTTTCTAAGAATGGAAGAATCGATTGAAGCGTGACCATCTGGAACTTTTCCTTCTTGACGAAGGTGTTGAGTTTGTTGAGGACCAGTATGGGCCTCCAGTCCCCTGTTTTCTTTGGAACTAAAAAGAACCTTGAGTAAGTTCCGGATCCTATTTGGTCCACCGGGACTGGCTGAATGACTCTTTTGTCTAGCAGGTTTTGGATTTCTATGGCTGCTAGCTTTCTCAGACTGGGTGGAACATCTGGAATCCTTGTACACATTGGGGGGGGGGGGGGTTTGTAAAGGGAATGTAGTAACCTCTAGCAATGATGATTTTTACCCAAGAATCCACTGTAATGTTTAGCCAGGCATTTGGGTATAAAGCCAAGCGACCCCCGACTGCCTCCAGAGAAGGACAGCCGGGCTTCCTTTCAGGAACGCTGATAGGGCTTACCAGAGAACTGCTCCCTGTCGTCCTGGTTTTGCGGACCGCCTCTGCCGTTTGGACGGCGTCTTCTGTTTTTGCCCCCTCCACTGCCCCTAGAGGGGGTATCCGTAGGTGTGTTTTGGAAAGCTCCTTGGGGTTTTCGGAACCACATTTTTCCACTTTGTTGCCCTTTGGTGTACGGTCTAGTTGGAGTGGAAAAATGGACTCCTATAGCAGACAGAGTCTTTCCTTCTTGTTCACACCTAGTAAGCGTCTGCTTAACTTTGGGCCCGAACAAAGCGGAACCATCGAATGGGGTATTGACGTAGGAAGACTTGAAGGCTTCCGCAAAGGAGCAAAGGTGCATCCAGGACTGTCTCCGAAGAGCTATCGCTGAGCCTGCCGCCCTACTCGATCCATCGGCAGCATAAGAAATGAGTCGTATGGATGAGTTTACTATAGAATTGAGGGTGTTGAGTTGTGCAGTCACCTTCTCAGAAACTGCATCAGCTGTGTTACCCTGTAGAGTATCCCCCAGCTCTTTAAGAAGATCTCGTTGAAGGTGGGTAAAATGGGTCAGGTAGTTGAGCGATCTCATGGAAAACGCCACAGAACTAAATATGCGTTTCCCATACCTGTCCATCATCCTAGAATCCCTATTAGGAGGATGGACAGAAGAAGAGGTTTCCAACATCTCTTTCTTGGTGGCTGCCGCCACCACCATGGCATCAACCGGGACTCCCTTGGTAAGAAAAGCCTTGTCAGTAGGGGAAGTAATAAACTTGTTGGGCCTTCGAGGGACCAGTTCCACTGAATCAGGGGACTCCCACACCCTTCAAGCAACCAGATCCATCAATTCATCGAAGGGCAGGGTAACCCAGGAGGTGGATGGTTGAGACCCAAAGGCCTTCAGAAGTACCGACTCGTCCTCAGTAGGGGCAAGGGACTGCCAATCACCCCTCTGTCTTAATGTCTGCAAATGAGATATTCTCTGAGGGGGATCGTGGGGACCCTTCTGACTCCTCCAAGTCGGCATCCGATGTCAGAGATTCCTGTGGGGAATCCAAGTGCCTCCTCTTGCACAGTCTCTTCCTAGGTACTTCATCGGTGGGAGCATCCGGTGAAGTCCCTATAGAGGAGGGGCCACCCAATGGGGATACCTGAGGCCCTGGATCTCAACGCTTGGTGGGGACTTGTGGGGAAGAGGTAGAACAAGGCCCTTTAGGGGGAGGGGAAGACAGATCCGAGGAGGTAGTGGTCTTAGCAGACATGACCTTCCTCAAGGCATCAAAGGACCCAGAATTCCGGTCCGAGAAGTCTGTCGGCTCCGAAGAGGCCGGCAGCTTTCCCCGAGCCGAGACCCCCTGCTCCAATCCAGGGGACGGAGCCAGCTGTGCCGAAGCCCCGAGGGGAAGGGTCGGAACCGAAGTATCGGTCTGAATCTCCACCCCGAAGCCAGCGAGGGACTATCAGCCCCGAGACTCCCGGTCGGAACCGTTGAGCTCAAGGTCGATGGAGCCGAGGGAGGTGGATCAAACCTCGGCTCCGAGGGCTTTACCAACAATGGTTCTGTCCGCCCCGGCTCCAAGAGCTCGATTGGCTTCGGAGGAGGAGGAGAGGAAATTATGGCTGGGATTTCAGGCTTTGAAGCCAAGTGGCTCGAAGCGGACAACATTTTGGCCAGGGTCGTGTTCTCTAACAGCCTCTTACCCACTCGGTCCAGGTCAACATCAGAAAGCCTCGAAGAATGTGTTGAGGGATGGGTCGAAGGAGGCGAAGATGGTACCGATTGAAGAATTGGAGACTGAGGAGTCTCCAATATCGGATCCACAACTGGGCTCCGAGGTAAAGGATCAATACATGGCTCCAAGGGCTGTGGAGACAATGAACGAACCATACCAGAGGAGCTCGGAGCCGATGACTTGGGCTCCGAGAACCCCTTGGACGACTTCGACCCTTTTGAAGCCTTGGAAGAAAGGTCGGCCTTGTCCAATGTAGCCTGAAATTCAGGCTTTAGGAGTCCCCAATCTACCAGCTTCCTGCGCCTTTCCAAAAGAACCCTGGCACTAAAGGAGTGGCAGATAGAGCACACCTCCTGCAAATGAACAGAACCCAAACACTACACGCAAGTGGAGTGGTTGTCTGTAACAGACATGTTTTGACCACACTCACACTTTTTAAATCCTGACTTTTGTTTTTCTGTCATCTTAAACAATATAAATTCAGGTCCCTGAATCTCAATATTAAGGCAAGGAAGTAACAACACACCAGTTATCTAAGTATCTAAATATTAACTATTATAGTTATTAACTATGAACTAAGCCTTTACAGGATATATCTAAATATATATATATATATATATATATATATATATATATATAAGATTATTTAAATGTGACAGAAGAAGGAACTGCACAAACACACAAGAGCTGACAGAGCCCTGTCACGCCCAAACAGATAACAGAGGCCTAGAAAAACCTTGAGAAAACACTTCAAAAATTTAACTAGATCTAAATGAACTGACTAAAACCTAATACTATAGAAAAATCACATCTATTTTAACCATATAAGATAAAATTATCCACAAAAATTTTCTATAAATATAGAAAAATAAGTCACTGGCCCAAGCTTCCCCCGACGAGCTGTAGATCCGTTGCAGCGGCAAACTAGATCTGGGGATTTACAGTAGAGCATCATGGGATATACACTAGGTCTCAAGCTTCTCTGAGAGTCTAAGCTTGAAAAGCAGCTGACTCGGAGCCGAGGGATCGGCTCTGAATCCCACGTGCAAGAACAAAACGGTGTGATAGAACAACTTCACATCTTTGTTTTCTTAAATGTATCTTCGAATAAGATTATAATTTATTAGTCTTCTGCTTCCAGCACTTGATTTACTTTCTGACAGGCAATACTTAAGGAAGTAGGTTGTTCTGTTCTTTCCTTGATTGTTTTCAATTCCAACTGCGAGACTGATAAAACCATCTTCTTGAAATGTTTAAAACTGGGGGGAGTTACAGCTTTCCAGTTCTGTGCAATATTTTTCCTTGCAATAGCAAGAAGAGTCCACAAAATTACAGATTTTTTCTTGAAACACAAGACAGCATGGGTGTATTCAACAAAACTAGAGATTTTATAAGTTGGAAATTATCAGTGAACAGTGCCTGTGACAAATAGTTAATACTTTCCCAATATTGTTTAAGTAAATGGCATTCATAGAACATGTGTTGCCAATTAGCTATTGACTGTGACTTACACCTCCAACATCTATTTTCTTTATTATATATTAGTTCTAATTTGTGTGGTGTTAAGTATGCTCTATGTATAAATTGCCATGTGAAAAGTTGCCAATATAGTGATAAAGATGTTAGTTTTGGAGATGTAAGAATTCGTTTTTTAACTTTATCATCTGGCATTTTACCATTAAGTATTTAATAGCATTTCCATTGATTTAGTTTACTATGAACTCTTGTTTCTTTAACTAATTTGTACAATACTGATAAAATTTCTTTCCCATTTGTGGGAAATTCCATCAGTGTTAATTTTACTTAGGAATCTTTTCCCTAACAGACTTCTGCATTATACCATGATCCCCCATTAATATTCCAAAACGTGCACGCTGATTGGCCAGCATGCACGTTGTAAATCGACTTATACTAATGGAAAAAGGTCCGGTCGCCCGGACTTTTTCCATTAGTACAAGTCTTTTTTTTAAAACACTGTCTCGCTATGTTAAAAGAGTTTAACATAGCGACACAGGTTTAAAAAAAGCAACGGAGATCTCCGTTGCTTTTAAACTGTCTCGCTATGTTAAACTCCTTTAACATAGCGACACAATAAAGCAACGGAGATCTTGCTTTCTCTGTTGCTTTTTTTAAACCTGTCTCGCTATGTTAAATGGGTTTAACATAGCGAGGCAGCTTTAAAATAAGCAACGGAGATCTCTGTTGCTTATTTTAAAGCTGTCTCGCTATGTTAAACCCATTTAACATAGCGAGACAGGTTTAAAAAAAAAGCAAAGGAGAAAGCAAGATCTCCGTTGCTTTTTACTCTGTTTCGCTATGTTAAATGGGTTTAACATAGCGAGACAGCTTTAAAATAAGCAACGGATATCTCCATTCGACCGTGAGGAGGACATGCAGACTCCACACAGGAGGTGCTCCAGCCGAGAATTGAACGGAATTACCTCTTACTGTGAGGCGACAATGCTATCACTGCGGCTTCCAAAATTCTCTTTACATTGTCATATGTATTTATGTTTTTAATGAATCCTGTTTGATCGTTCTCTATCAATGACGACAATATTTGTTTTATTCTGTTTGCATGAACTACCAAATATTTTATAATCTATATTTAATAAACTTATGGGTCTATATGAGGTACACTCATCAGGTTTTTTATCTTGCTTCAAAATTTGTGATACTTGAATGTATTTCCAAAAAGGAGGGCATTTATTACCTTCTTTAACTGATGTGAACACACTTAGTAATAGATTTAATGCATTATTAGTAGTTTAAACATCTCTAGTGTCATATTATCATTACCTGGGACTTTAATTTTAGTTTCTTGATTTGCACTTGAACTTCTGTCACAGTTATATCTTTATCTATTACTTTTCTGTGTTCATCTGATAATCTTAATCTTATATTTTCCTTAAGCAATTTTCTAAGTGCTTCACTTGATTCTACTTCATTTTCTTGACTACTGGGTTTATTAAAATACACTCTAAAGGCTTCTAGAATTCCTTCTAAGTCTAACACTTTTCTTTTTTGTGTGCATATTGTACATTTCTTTTATCTGATTTGCATTTATCATTCCTTTCGTCCTGTTAGCTATTCTCCTTTGATTTTTTGGCTTCATAGAGTAAGCTCAGATTAATAATTGTTTTATGGTTCAATATCTCAAGTATTTTTTGTTGAGGTCTTCTAATTCTTTTTCTGAAGCTAAGTTGCCTTTATTAATATCTAATTTCATTTTGTCTATTTTAGTTTGTAATTTTTCCAGTTCTTTATCCCAATGCTTTTGTTTGTTTTTATACCAGGCTACCGCCCTCCCACATAAATATGCTTTCATTGCATCCCATACATATCTATCTATATATATATATATATATATATATATATATATATATATATATATATATATGCTACCTCATCTGAGGTTTAAAAATCTAGAAATGTTTTCATCTCTGCAGTATAATATTGTTTGAACTCTTTAAGGGCTGCTATAGAGGCTAGAATTCTTATGATTATAAGTTTTCTCTTAAAGTTAAAATCAATTTCAAATGTTATTGCATTATGGTCTGAGAAGGGACAGGTGATCGTTTTGAGTTTGCTTATTTTTGTGGTAAGATCCTTTGTTATATACACTATCAATTCTGGAAAAGGTGTTGTGTCTATGTGAGTAATGTGTGAATATCAATGAATCATGTTCAGTATATGTGTTAATGTCCATTAAATTATATGAGTCAGTAAACTCTGCAAGTAATTTTGTTTTTAGCATTTGTGTCCTCTTTTTTCATTATACAATTAAAACCTCCTGCAATTATTGTATTACCTTTGGAATGTTGTATTATGTTCTCTAAACGTTGTTTGGCTGCCCTGTCAAATTCTGACTCCCAAGCCGATAGGGAAGAGATTTGCAAGGCATAGTCAAACTCTCAGTGATCAGACTCAGAAAGGGCTTCCTCTTCTGAGGAGGAAGAAGCTATTTTTCTTTTAACTGGAGTGCGTGAAGCAGAAGCTGAAAAGTAAGGTTGAAGGGACCAAATGGCTTTAAATATGCCATGTGTGAAATTAAACCAGTCCTCCTGGACTCCTTTTAGAGAAGATGCAGACGGAGGAAGACAGCAGTCTCTTTTGTATGGATTTTAGGCTGACCTCCCATGAGTCACCCACCAAAGTCTCTCTTCACCAGTACTTGGTATATGCCTCCCTCATACTCAGGCAAGATGAAACCTAGTTTTCTCTTTTTGTCAGACTGCACTTGATAAACAGTCTGAAGGGACATGTGAGGTTCCTAGCCCATAGCAGACTCTGAAGAGGACACACTAGAGGGCCCTTAAGAAGCAGATTGATGGCCTAATGGCTAAGAAGCAGCCTGAGAGGAATTATCAATCTCAGACCACAGAAAAGACATAGACATCCATGATTTCATCACTCACCTCTTTAGTCAACTTTTTTTTCTTTTATGACAGAGGGCCACTGCTAGGGAGTTGGATAACAGGGTTGCTCAAGGCAAATTTCTTAGGCATTTATTCTACAGAAAAAGGTTGATGGAACTGAACCTATTCCTTACAGTTTTTGGAGTAAAAGACTGAGCTTTGACATGACATTACTGTATGTGTATCCTAATAAGGAATTTGCTTACCACAATGAAATTTGCTCTGTCTGATACACATATGAAATTATTGAAATTTTTCTAAATAAGGAAAGTTCTCCAATGGAGGTACTTATTGGCCTGACGTTGAAGTTGAAGCCTACAGCCAGTACTAAATGCTGCTAAGCTGGTAAAAGTCTGCATAAGCTTACTAATGACAAGAATGTTCCAGGTTTTGGCATACACATACATCCCTCTTATACCAGCATGCTTGCTTATGCTGAGGGTAGATGTACATTGTATGAGGAAGGAGCCTGAAGCTTTGCAGCTGGTCACACAGCCAATATCCTTGACAGGATATGTTCCATATAGTTAATGGCTAATACAGCAGTGATGTTATGAAGTGCATATTCCAATTCCCTGAATGGATTACAGCACTGCACTCAAATCCCAACTCATGGAAACAAAAGGGCTATAGGGTCTCACACTCCTATGAGAGAAAAAAAACATGTCAAGTGACCATCTGAAGAAATGGTCAAGAGGGAATCGGAGACAAAAATACAAAAAGGTATAATGTCGTTCACCTTGATGTCTCAGTGGTAGTGTGGCAGTATCTGAGAGACCAAAACAATGACTCTGGTTTATAAGAGTGCTTCCTAAGCAGGAAATAGGCATTGTTGTTTTAACCACTCTGGAGAGAATACCTGTATGCAACACAACATAAGGCAGCAAAAATAAACCTGTAACCATTTAGGCAAAATAGAAGGTCTTATTCTTACAAGATTAGTCTTGTTTATTCAAAAAGATACTTAATGACTCATTTCCATTTCCTATAAAATGTTGCTTCCTTTATGTGATTTAATGTTCTCTTACACAACAATAGCAGCGGTGGTTAAGCAGGTTTAAACTATTCGGGCTACCTAAAGTCCACTCTTCAAATTTTCCCTTAAAACTACCTTCCTCGAACTATACTACTGATCTAATCAGCGTATCCTATAATTAAAAAGATCATCTCTACTTGACTCCAAGTAGACTATTCCCTATCTGTTAAACGTAGCACTTGCTCCTACAGTACTTATTACCTTGATACGGCACTCTTGTCATAGATAGTACCCCAAAAAGGCAACCCCCCATTTCTCGGTCACCCACGTCCCCCGGATTCTTTTTTAAAGTTTTTTTTTGTCTATTCCTTCTAGCATGTCGAGGGATCAGTTGCTAGTGTCCTCTCCTGCTCAGCTGGTGAACCTGGGAATATTGAGGCAATGTTACAATTGCCTCATGTACACAGACAACCCTCTCCTCCTCCCACAAAACACAAACACATGCGAGAGATGCAACTATACGGCCAAACTGGAGGCTGAGCTCTCTCAACATAGGACTGGCAAGACCAGTCAGGAGGAGAAGGTTACTACACACACTATAGACCCAGTCTCACATATTACCATTACAACCTCAAATCATACACATAAACACACAAAGACATACTCGGAGGCTCTGATCAAAAATCTACCAAAACAGCAGAGGCCACCAAAGCAGACACCCAAACAACCACCACCTCAGAACACACCACCTGCAACACATAGACCTCACAGTCAGAGTGTCAAACAGTCACAGCCCTTAAGGCCAAACACAATGCCAGACACACTAGTCATTGGTGACTCCATAGTCAGACACACTGGCGTCCCGCCACCAGACTGAGTAAGGAGAAGGTCACAGTAAGCTGCCTGTCGGGTGCTAGAATCCGCCACATAACGCAAGCACTCAGGTCTCTCAACAGCAGGTACAAATATGACTCAGTCATTGTCCACGCTGGTGTAAACGACCTGAGACGTACCTCCTTGGACTACATGAAAAGAGACATTGAGGAACTCTCTGATTATGTAGCCCAGACAGGTATGACCCTGACCTTGAGCAGTATCCTACCTTCACCAAGAATGATGCCACAATACAGAGATAAGATGATCAGCTTTAACAATTGGCTTAAACACTGGTGTCATTCAAAGGGGATCCAGTGTCTGTCTGCCTGGGATGACATGCTGGACAAGCCACGCTGCTTCGCAAGGGACGGCTTGCACCTGTCACCCTGGGATTCCGGATATTGGCAAAGGCTCTTGCCACCCCATAGTGCCTTTTTAGGCAAGGCTCAAATTCTAAACCTACCACCCTAGAACACAAAAAGGAAAAAACTAAGGGTAATGCTGCTCAATGCCAGAAGTCTAAATCTCAAAATGCACGCACTCGAGGCCCTTCTCAGTATGGAGAACATCGATGTCTGTGCTGTGACAAAACCTGGTTCAAGGCTCCTGAGAGCACCCCAGCTATCAGGTTTTACCTCATATCATGCGTTCCGGCCCCAAAATCTGGACAATACCAAGAAAGGAGGGGGTATCCATATTCATCAAGGACACCCACACCTCAAGACTGGTGGCAACGCACGATGCATCGGAGACCATCCAGGTGCAATTAACCATAGGCAAGACTGCTCTGCAAATTGTAGCATGTTACAGGCCACCCTCACAAACTCAGGAACCTCACATGGCCTTCCTGAAAACACTAGAGGGATAAATGTATCACCAAACACCATCATACTAGGTGACTTCAATTACCCTAATATAGACTGGGAACACTACTCAAGCCCAAACACCCTAGCCCAAAAGTTCCTGGAATTCATAAACTCAAATGCCATGGAACAACTAGTCACCATCCCCACAAGAGGAGATAACATACTTGATCTCATCATCACGAACATGGGAGCACAATGTTCAACACCGGAGGTGTACCCCTCACTGGTGAGATCAGACCACAAACTAATCTCGCTGGAGGTCCTCATCCCACCCCCACCTGAAATAAAAAAGACCACAGTAAAGAACTTCTCAAAAGCCGACTTCACACTTCTAAAGACTAGTGTGGTCTCCTTTAAGGTCCCCGAGCCGGCGGAAAACAGTACTCAAGCTGCTGAATCACTTACAAATGCCTTCTACCAGCACCTGCAGGACTGCATGGATAAGGCAATCCCAAGCAAAACAAAGACTCTTTGTACCAAAGGCAAGCGTCCAGTCTGGTGGACCCCAGCCATAAACAAACTCTACAACAAAAGGAGGAAGCTACTACAAGATAGAGCAAAATCCTTAAAAGGTAAGACACCCTTGATCACTATAAGTAAAAAACTAAGAGCTCTCATAAAATCATCCAAAGCAAATTTCGAGAGAAAAATAGCTAAAGACTCAAAAGACAATCATAAGGCCTTCTTTAGCTATGTTAGAAACCTGGGAGGAAACTCCCAGATATGCTCAGAGCTAGTTCAAAATGATGTGAAGATTACTGATCCTACAGACATTGCCAACATACTGGCTGACAGGTTCAGTGCAAACTTCTCCCCTCCCCAAAGGAGAGATATCTATACCAAGCGATTGCAGCCCCCAAACATCTCCAGCCCAAGTGAGAACTGCTCTCTCCAAAGCAAAAAACACAGCATCCATGGGACCTGATGGTGCCCCGGCTGTGTGCTCCATGAACTCAATGAGGAATTAAACCCACAGCTAGGACAGCTGTTTAATCAAAGTCTTACCTCTGGATACGTACCCAGGGAGTGGCGCACTGCAACTGTGGTACCACTTCACAAAGGCGGTGCCTCCACCGACCCTGGAAATTACAGGCCCATTAGCTTGACAAGCCTTATCTGCAAAGCCATGGAGAGGATCATAATGGACCTCATAAATAAAGACATAGGGAATTTGCAGACTTTGGATCCAACCCAGTTTGGCTTTGTCAAAGGCAGATCATGCCTTTTAAACTTGGTTGACTTTTTGAAACAGTCACCAAAGCCATTGATGAGGGAAAGGCAGTCCATACAGCCTACCTTGATCTGGCTAAGGCCTTCGATACAATACCCCATTCGGGTATCATTGAAAAACTCATCAGCTTAAATGTCAACCCATACATCACAAGATGGGTTGCAAACTGGCTGAGTGACAGAACCCACAGGGTCAGAGCTGCTGGCGCCATGTCAGACTCAAAGCCTGTCACAAGTGGTGTCCCACAGGGCTCAGTCCTGGGCCCACTCTTGTTTGGCATCTACTTTTCCGAAGTACAAGCAAACACAGGAGGGTTATGGCTGACAAAGTTTGCAGATGACTGCAAACTGGGCCATAGTAGAAAACACATCTGACACAGATATCCTTCAGAAGGGTCTCACAGAAACGGATAACTGGTGCCAGAGCCACGGCCTAAAGTTAAATGCCAAAAATGCATAGTCATACCCTTCGGGAAAAACAAGGTTACCCCTAGCTACCAAATAGGTGGCAATCCACTGAGCACAGAAGAAGTTATCAGGGACCTGGGGACCCAGGTTGATAGTAGTCTGTCATTCGACACCCATGTAGCTAAAGTAGTTAGGAAGACCTTCTACATTGCCCACCTTATCATGAAGGGATTCTCATCTAGATCAAGGGAGGTCATAGTCTCCCTTTACTCATCACTCATCAGACCAATGATTGAGTACAATGCCCCATTCGAATGTATCTGACCCGACACTTGCAGCAGCTGGAGAGGCCACAAAAGTTCCTCACCAAAAGGATAAAGGGTCTCAAAAATCTGTCCTATGCTGCCCGACTGAAAGAACTCCAGCTCTATTCAGTCGCACCGCTTGCTCAGAGGTGACCTTTGCCTAACATACAAGGCCATGTCAAACCCAGATTTGATGAATATGCTTCACCTCAAAAATCTAGATCCATCAGAGCCACAAGGGCGGAGACTTAAACCTTGACACGGCTATTAATAGGACGTGCTGGAGGGATAGATTCATCACCCAAAGACTCCCTATGCTGTGGAACAAAATCCCGGTACATGTGAGGCAGAGCACCTCGCTGGCCTTGTTCAAGAGAAATCTTGACCAATGGATGGGAGATCGCAGATATACCCCAGGGATTACCTCAGTGTCACTGCTCGACAGAGGCACAGCAAAATAATGGGTATAGTTCCCCATACTAAAGGGGTGGCGTAAGCCACAAAACGATGGGCTAGGCTTGTAAATGCCCTCGGGCAGATAGCCTAGTATGAACCTATGAACCTATGAACCTAAAATGTGGCTGCGCTAATACAGTTACTGCATGTTAATTTACACTAAATGTAAATAAGGAAGGACCTCACTGTAAAAGGTAAACTAAACAAATCTTTTTAAAAATTGCCCTTTTCTCACTGTAGTGCAATCTCAGAGTTGGTATATACACAGTTAGGGGGGGGGGGCACAGAACCCCACCTTCATGGGTTACTTCCTTGTTGTTAGCCAACTATTACCTTTGAATGATTTTTTTTTAATCATGATTTCACTCTTCGATGAAAGCGATGTTCGTGGATTACTGTTCGAGAAACAGACATTCTATGAAGTTTTTGTTCGATGTGTGAACACAGACTCTCCATATTCACGATCACCATACACCTATGAACAATTCAGAATCACTAACCCATCTGCTATATTTTCTCTGAGATGTGGGAGGAAACCAATGTACCCAGAAAAAACAGATAACTTCTTGCTGCGAGGAAACAGTGCTGCTCACTGCCCCCCCCCCCCCCCGCACCAACTATCCACTTACTATTTCCCCTTTAATGCAAAAAAATAAATAGTCAAAATTAGATGCTTATAGTTCCCACTCGGGGCATTTAGGGAATTTCTACAGATGATGGCATATGTTTTTGGCAATGTTTACGAGCCAAGATGCAGTCATGATTAGGGCCCCATATCTAATTACAACTCTGGAAGATGCAAGTGACCCATCTAGTATTTGATCAGACTTTTGGCATAACAAGGTGGCACTGTTAGGATGTAAATCAAGTGGTGATGTGAATGAAAGGATTTTAATATTCCAGTTCATTGATGCCAAATCCTTGCTGTTCAGCTACTTTATGATTACAGCTGTAAATTTCGCTTTTTACAACCTATTCTACCAAAATCAGAAAAACACTTTTCAAATTGCAACATTAAACCCACTCTGCAAGTTGTATTTTCTTAGTGTTTCATTATGCAACTCTAGGAAATAAAGGTTATATGTACATATTCTATTAAAATGCACAGTGTGTAACATTTAATTAGGAAATCTGTGACTTTAACAAACTAATGCGGTTAATAAAGGCCCTAGTCACATGAGCAACCACAATCATGTTTAATTTCACAGATGCAATACTGTCATGTGCAACTATAAAGCACACAAGTGCCTTTTTTACTGTGATATTACAAGAACTAGATTAGGCTGTATGTAAGCATGTAAGCATAGCTACAGTACTGGAAAGTTATTGTAAGTTCTATATACTTACGTCAAATTGATACATTACAATAAAATGGATCATTAAGGCATAAACAGAAGAAATTCTTAGTTCAACCTTTGTCTGCCAGGTAAAACAAATAAACCAAAGTACTTGTCCTTGGGATTATACAGAAAGTTTGTTCTGATTTTGGTGAGCTAAAAGATATGAGTGGGAATCAAATCAGTGTTCTCAAGATACAGCTCATTACTTTAACCACTAGGTGACAATGGTGTACACTTAAAAAATGCAAAGGTCCAGATTTAAAAAAAAAAAAAAAAAAAAAAAAGTGAATTACCTTGACCAGTATGGCACACTGCTTCTTACTGCAACCAGAGAAAAATGCATATGCAGGTGGAACAACTAGTGGAGCAGCTACAAAGAAACTGCTTTCTAATATCAGACTGTACTGCTGTTTTGATATAAGCTGAATTATTTTGTAAGTTTGCATTTATTAAAACAGCAGCAATATTTATTAGATATGGCTATCAGGGAATATCCAAGCCCAAATAAAGTCTTAAGACTATGCCTGGCCTGGAAATCCTGGAAACAAGACCAGTGTACAGTACAACCCCATCAAGACTTGCTCAATCTAAGGAAATCTACAAGAATATCCAAAAAAGCCACAAAGATATTGCATCTTATACAAAATAAAAAATGAACGTTTTGTACTCGACATAATGATAGATATGAGCTGTCTTTCTCCATCTGGTTCAATCTGCAGGTTATTGGATCTGACCCTACCTACAACACATCCATCTCCTAAGAATACCCAAGATCGGGTTTGCCCCTCACTGTCTATACTTATGCAAAATACTGGCTTGACTTAATATAAACTAAGAACCCCAAAAGAAAGAAAAAAATAATGCCTTCCACTCGATCTTCCTATGACAGAAGGCTTGCCATACAGGTGGGGGCAGGAGTTAGGGAAGGCTGAACCAAATGGAAAAAGACAAACCTAACTATTGTTATGGCGAGTACATAACTTTTGTATCCAATGTTGTCTTTTCCATTTGGCTTCAACCTGCAGGAAAAAGCCCCCAGCCAAGTAACACCCCTAGGAGGTTCTAAGGAAGGAAACTGTGCAATACGACGGAACCAAATGAAGCCCTAGACCTAGACTCAATGTGTGAAGTGAGACACAAATTATGAGGACTGACCTAAGTAGCAGCTGCACACACATTATTTAGATGGTCTCGAGAAAAAAAAAAAAAGCTGTGGAAGCAGCCATACACCTCTGGTAAAATGATCTTTTGGTTTGCAATGCAAGGTCTTACCTCTCAAACTACAAGCAAAGGAAATACAGTCTGCCACCCACTTGGATAATGTAACTTTAGAAACAGGGTTACCTAATCCAGATATCTGAAAGTGAAATGAACTGGGCAGATTTGAAATACTTTATCCTGTCCAAAGAGAATCTCAACTATCTTTGAACATCCAGACAGCATAAACGAAAGTTATGTACTTACCATAATGTTAGATATACGTCTGATTTTTGTCTGCTTCAAGCATGTGGCTTGTTGAACCCATCCTTGGCGCCGACTAAGAGATTATCATTTCCAGAGCCCTGACTCCTCCCCTACCCAC